>NW_026556163.1:0-40731 GCF_029017545.1 Prosopis cineraria | reverse complement strand
CAGTGGTATGTGTAAAGATGCAAGTTCTCAATTCAGGACACCATGCTATACACAACTCTTGTAACATCGGGAGAGAGAAGCTGTTAGACGAATCCTGAAACACTTGTTCAAGACAATTCATTTCTCTCAATTTTAAAGTAAGTATCAGGTAGGAGAAAACATGTTTGTTTGGAGCCTGTTGAGTTCCAGATATATGACAATGAATCTTTTCTCTGGACATGATGAAATTTTCCAAATGCTTTATCTTTAAACTTAGATCTTATGATCCCACTGACAATTCTCCAACCAAAGGAAAATTAGCTCTAAGAATGAGATCTTTCATTGATGAACCTAGAGCATAGACTATGAAGCCTTGTATACATAAAGCTCTTAATACTTCAAGACAACCATCAAAATATTGTAGAAGAGGAGCTGCATATCTATAAAATCTACCTGTGGAATCATAGATAACATACCTCTCCAATCTTGGAAGAGAAAAATTTTCTGGGATGGCAGATTTGTTTCAAAAATGTATAATTCTTGAAGTCACTCACATCTTCCAATTAGTTCCAAAGGACTTCCCTCAATTTCACAACCAAACACATCTAGAAGTTTCAACCTTTTCATTTCTACAATTCTAGTTGGTAATTCATTAAATTGAGAATAACGCAAGTCAAAAATCTCCAATCCTTTAAGTTCACCCAAGAAAGAGATGTCACCCACCAATTTTTGCTCTAAGGCATAAGGTGTGAAGATTTGTTAATGACACAATTACTTGTGGATCTAACCACTGAATTTTTGCATCCCCCAATATTGTCTCATATTAGACGTCCATTCAAAGCTAGATTGTATGAAGGCCAAGACTTTTAGTGCTTCTATCCCTCCAAGATCATCAATGAACCCATAAGGATGGAGTAAAAGAATTTCCAGTGTTGGACAATGCAATTGATTGGAGAGCTTAAAATTCCAATCTAATTCCACAACGATATTACTTTTGTGTCTTTCAAACTTTTATTTTCAAACCAATGTTTTTGAAACCACATGGCTTTCCACCATAATTACTTGACATTAGTTCTTTGCAATCCACAAAGCTACATCTCGAACAAAGTCATGCATTGTTACACATTCTTGCTCACCTGTCGGCATTAACAAAGATGAATTTAAAATGTGTTAATGCTTACTGAAATCTCACTCCTTGCATCTTCCATTGTGTACGCAATCTCCTCAAGCTCCAGAGTCTCCTTGCCAAATCGAATTAAATCCTCTACATGGATTTTATGATCCTCAGGAAACATAGAGCATAATAAGAAGAGCGACTTGGCTAGCAGACTGGCAAATTATCATAACTCGATTCGAGAACTTTATGAGGACCCCTTAAACCCTCATCAATATCTAATGCTGGGGAACTTTTTAGCTTTCGCAATGTTGAGTTACACTCGACAATACTTTTTCCTCTTAATGTTTTTCCCACATCCAATGGCAATAGGAAGTCCCTTGCACTCATCAACATATTCCTTCCCACGCCATCAAAGTCATTCAATGAATCACTGGTTATGGCTGCACGCATCTTTAAAAAAGTCAACGCTTCCTCTTCTAAGAGAGATAATTCAATATACTTCCACAACGCATAGAGTCACATACATCTTTGAGGCGAGTGTTAACAAAATACAA
Source organism: Prosopis cineraria (assembly GCF_029017545.1). Taxonomy (NCBI): domain Eukaryota; kingdom Viridiplantae; phylum Streptophyta; class Magnoliopsida; order Fabales; family Fabaceae; genus Prosopis; species Prosopis cineraria. The sequence continues at coordinate 39,081 of NW_026556163.1, read as the reverse complement.
CGATTTTTCATTTGGAAGAATACCAATTTCTTCAAGATTTAGAGTGCTCCACACATCATCCAAGATTATGAGAATCTTCTTATTTTCTACTCCTAAAGACAGTCTCTGTGCTCTATTAGATTGCAATTCCTCCTTAAGTTCCAAACCTATTGCTCTGCTATATCCTGTTGAATTTTGCAAACATTTGGAGGTTTTTGAAACAAGCACCATGATGACCTTTTCAAAAAGCTTCAATTCATCCACTTTCTTACCCACTCCCTTGCCAAGGTGGTTTTACCCAAACCCCCCATTCCATATAGTCCAATCATCTGGTTCTTGCCATCTTTGATTGCCTCCAAAAGATGATTATTAGTGGATTTCCTCGAGTTGAAATCCACAAAATTTTTGGAAGAGAAGTAAGCGATGCCAGGAACTTGGGCGGAAAAAGGAAAACGGCTCAAAGTGGCAACCGTTTTTGATCTTTTCATCTGCTTAGCCTTATCGTCCATTTGTTTGGCTAAGGACTACCTGAGTGACACGTGGAAGCATTTCTTTGCTCCTCCTTCAACCTCTCGTTCCAGCTTTTGCACATCCGCTAGAATAGTCTCCACATAATCCAACCAGTTCTTCACAGGCAGCGTTATTTCCTCAGTTCTTCCAGCAGCTTGTTCCTTACGCTCACTCACTTCCTTTAGTCTTGTCTTCAGCTCATTTTTTGCTTTCTCAAGGTCTCCATTGAATTGGTTAAGGCAACACAAATAAGCAGCTATGCGTGAAATGGGACCCGCCAGATATTTTGCAGCAGTGCCAAACCTGAGATCACAGTCCCCACCACCATCCAATGCAGTCATAAGAAATGTCGTGAGTAATCATCCTCAATACAAATTAATGCGAGCTATACGTATAATATACAATCAAATTATAATCAAAAATTAAAGTTGAATTTTATTTTTATTCATCCTTTATGAATGACTAATTAGTCTTAAAATCATATAATACGTTTCTCTTTTAATGATCAATGTCATCAATATCTGTATTAATGTATATAGCAGAGTTTCATCTCATTCATGGTACCGTAGATGAAATTTGAATTCACATGAGGAGCAAACCGATTGATCAGTTAAAAGGAATGGCGGGCAACACAAGAGGCATCGTCACTCGATGAATCAAATCCAACAGACTCCTATACAGTCAAAACCTCAACCTGTGCGCGACCTCTCTCGCTCTCTTTATTTTTTTTTTTTTTATCTTATCCAACTAGATTCATCCTGTTATTTCCTGACTCCGGTCACCAGAACCCCCGTGTTGCCAAACTTGCATTCCTTTCCAAGTAATTAATCATTTGCTCTTGAGATTAGTTGTAAATCTCCAATTAATAACTTCAGCATGAGAATTGACAACTTTAGCAAAGGAACTTGCAAGTTAATCACTCGGTGGTAAGTTTTTTGAGATTAGCTGTAGATTTCCTATGCTAAAGTTGCCGATTCTTATGCTAAGTTGATCTACGGGACATATATATAAGATTGACAACTAGTTTATTGGAGATTGACTACTATGTTTTGTAATTGACTCTGAGATCTTTATATATATATATATATATATAAATATTTTGTATATATTTTTTAAAATTGGTTTAATGGTCACCATAATTTTTCAGGATCCAAGAAGTTGTGTTCTCGTATCCTTCCATGAAACTCATGACCAATAATTTGCTTGTCGCCGCCAGGGCTTCAGCAACTGATAGTGAGGCTCCGATGCTGGCAGCCATATGGGAGATTTTTTTTTTCTTTTGTTTTTTTAAAAAAGGAAGGTATTTTGGTAAATGTATATAAAAAATAATTACATCTATGGACCTTGGAACAACAGAATAACTTAAGTAATGGTGGGACTTTAAGTCATTTGCTGGTGTTGTGTGAGACGTTGGAATAATTCTCCTTATTTTTTTTTTTTTTTGTGACACACTATCCTATATTTAACAGTAATATGAATTGATGATATCTTAGTGAACTCTTAGGCTCTGTTTGGTTCAAGGGGAGAGAAAGGAGGGAATGTAAAGGAAGGGAGGTGACGGTGACGGGAGAGGAGAGGAGGGAGGGGGGAGGAGAGGAGGAGAGAGAGGGAGGGAGGAGAGGGGAGGGAGAGGGGAGGAAAGGAGACATTCTCCCAAATTGGAGGGGAGGTTTTGAAGGGAAGGAGATTTTTTAAAATTTTCTTTCACTTTTCTCCAACCAAACAGGCAAACACTACCTTACTTTATTTATTAAAGTTGTCAAGGTGGGTTACCCTTTTAGGCCTTGTATTTTTTGAAAGTCATACTTGAAAAAATGAAAGATTTTGTATCAATAATGTTAGGTACAAGAAAAATGCTGATTTTAGGATAAAATTAAAAAGTTTATGGGCTTAAGCCCTTAAAGATCAAGTGAGCCTATACAAGAGCTAGGCTAGTAATTATTGACACCTCTATTTAATTATATATATTCATCAATTGTAGTGTCGGAGGAGGAAGTAACATATTTATCCTATATACAATAGTTTTAATTATACAGGTTTTCCTTTTAAATTTGCTCTTAATATTTTTAAATTCAAAGTAGCAACAAAATTTATTGAACTTGAGCAACAATGTAAATAGACTATATGCGGTAAATTTAGCCGGAAGGCTTATCCAAAAGTCAATTGACATGTATAGAAAAGTAGGAAGATGATAATGAAATTAAACTTAGTTTTTGGATTAAAAGTTAAGTTGGATGAGTAAAAATAAATTAGGGAAATCACTTGAAAGTCTTTCAAAGGGATTCTAAATACTAGGGTCCATGAAATGGACAAACTACCCCCAAATCCCAAATCTTTTATTTTAAATATATTTTATGTTTAATTACTAAAATACAATTACTTTACCTTTTTCCTTAAAAAAACTATCCACTGCCAGTTATCGGAGCTCTGTTTAGCTGTCAGCAAGTGACCAGCACCGGCAAGCGAATTTCTGGTCATGAATGGTCCCAAATAGAATATGCACCAGTAGGCCATTGAAACATTTTGATTTATTTATACAAAAAAAAATTTTATATATATTCAACTTGAGGAGACAATGTTGGTAAAATGGAATTTTATACTCATTAATTTATAAAGTACTTTTTATTCATGGTAGGTATAGGGAATATGCTCATTTAACAGTCATTGTTTTATAATATAGTTGTTATTTACACTGGGTGACTTGTTAATAGATAATATAATCATTTATGTAAAGTAATTGTTTCTTACACTAGGTAACTTGTTAATAGAGAATGTGCTCATTTAGTATCAAGTAATATTATAAGTTTTTATTTTTTTTTTAGTATTTTAAGTCTTTATATTTTTATTTTTCGATGCTCTAGGTCTCTATAACACCTGTCATGAAGGGATATAGAGCACTGAAAAATAGAAATAAAGAGACTTATAATATTGAAAAAAGTACAAAGATCTATAACCAAACTCAAACAAAGTAAGAATTTAAAATTATATTTTTTTCTTATTTTTTTAATAATAAAAATGTGCCATTTTGAAGAAATGGAGAAATTGGGCAAAGGGAATTGAAGACACCTGCGCCCATCTTGAATGACCAATTTGGTACCAAGTGTTTTGAACAATATTGGATTAGTGACTAGAATGGTGATGAGGTTAATTCAATGGATTAGGAGTGTATTAGGTTAACTCCAATCTTAGTTAAATTGAAGACAACTCCTCTCAAAGTATATAACACAAACATCAATTTAGATATAAATTCATGGGAAGTCTCGCACACTAACACAAAACCAGTGCAAAAATGCATTTCCTTCACAATCGGATTGTTGCCTTTTTGTAATAACTTCAAAAAATCTGGGGAACTTCTTTTCGTTCCCTCCTCTGTCGTCATCATAACACTAAACAAGCAACAGACAAAAATAAAAATGAATCTCAACTCATAATTAAACTCAAATTCATGTCCATATATTTTGTAATTTTTTGAAGCAACTAATAATCAAAATTCACTTTATTTAATAACATGGTGTCCAGTGAACCATTTTTTAAAGTTGAAAGAAGAAATTATACTGCGTATAAGTTTAGAGTACAGAGCGAATCGTTGAAAGCCCTTAAACTCTTAAAACCCATAAAAACTTACAAAAATGAATCTCAAAACTCGTAGATGCTACTCAATATATTACAGCCATTTCACAACGCACACCAAATAGAAGAGATTTCTTCAAAAGAAAAAAGAATCACCCACATACCCACACATATACAATAGAAGAAGAACACGAAAGACTAACATTAATACATTATGATTGATCGAATCAAACATTATCAGTGTTGTCTGGCTTTGAATGATGAGGAGGAGGAGGAGGCGAAGGGAAAGAATTTGTTGGAGGAGTGGGCACACCAAAGACTTGAGGATTGGTCTTTATGTCTTGTCTTCCTCTTGCTCGTCCGAGGAAGTAGCATCCAAAACCCAGAATTAAACAGAAGAGAATCAGAGGCAGAGATATCACCACCACCATACCCATCTTTCTGGAGCTTTAATGGATGGATTCAGCAACTCACAGGAGAAAATTATGACAAAGAAGATCGAGAAGAAACAGAGATCTCGAGATCTGAGAAAGGATGGGAAGTATTTTCTGTACACTGCACAGAGAACAGAGGAAGGTGAGAATATATATATATATATATAACGAAGAAGAAGAAAGAGAGAACTCAAGAGAAAGCTACTGTGTGGTGTGGTCTGGAAGGTTTCAGATTCTGTCGTTTTTTAAAGGGATGGTGAAGCTGGGGACGACTCATGAGCTTAACGTTCAAGTTTCAACGGTCACTATTTGTGGGCCCCACCACTTCGCATCAGATGCAATTTTTCTAAAAGAAATATTATTTCGTTCCTTGGATTATATCAGATGCTGACACGTATCCTTAGCGGCTCACTGATCTTCGATTTCTTTGACAGATATTATTGACATTATTTTCTTGTTTTAATTATTTATTCATTTATTTAGAAGTGAAAAAATTAGCATAACGCAACTTGACCCTTGAGGCTTTTTCTTCTTCTTCTTCTTCTTGTTTTTTTTTTTGGACCCCTTTTCATAATTCTTATTTTCTTTTATATATTTTTCTTCTTTCGCTTCTTATTTTAATTAGGACAAAACTTAGTTCCATTTTCTTACATCCATTAGGTTAAGTTCTCCAATAAAATTTTAGGATATGGACTTTTTTAATAAAATTTCAAAATTCTACTGCGCCATTATTAATAATAAAAATCATATATTAGAATATTGGACTAAACAATTGGACCTTATATAGTTTGTCCATTCTAAAATTATCATAATATTTTTCTCTCTCCCATATATTGTTAATTTTTCTTTTTTTCGGTTCTCCTCTTATCTCTTACTTGTTCATTAAAAAAAAAAAAAAGAAATAACATATGCAATTATGATTAAAGTTAATAATAATTAAAACTGCTATAACAATCAAATGTTTTTAGCATCGTAAAAAAAAATTAAGGTTGACATTTCTGAATATAATTAGTAATCCTTATTACGATGATATAACTTTTAAAAAATATAAAATATTTTAAATTTATTATTATTTCTAAATAAAAAGTATTTATAACATGACTTATTTATAATTTAAAAATTTTATTTCACCGTATCTGCGCAATACTGTGCATGTGTGAAAATTAAAGAAAAACATGAGAATAAAAAAGTAAATTATAAAAAAAATTGGCTGAGTTAAATTGCATAACTAACAATGGTTTTATAAGCTCAAATTTCTTTAAATAAGATCAGGCATTCGAATACTATGGATGTAAACAAAAACAAGAGAGAGAGAGAGAGAGAGAGTTGCATTGAGGGAGGTGCTTTTAATTGAGTTTAACAGTGCCTGTTTCAGTGACATCAAATATGGAAATTCAAACCCAATGCAAATGTTTTTCTAGGCCTGAAAAACCAAGGCAAATTGATTACACCCAAACAACACCTTTTTCTTGGTCAAGACACTAAACAAAGGTTATTAAAGTAGTTTTAATCTTCAACATAAGCCCACAATAAAGCCTAAAAATTGGGATCTGACTTTTGGACTATCAGCCACACTCATTCTTATTGATATGAAGCCCACGTTGTAATGTTTTTTAAGGGGAAAAAAAAGTTAGTGTGTCCTTTGGTTTTTAATTTATCAAAATTTCATTTATTAAAAATTTATTTTGTAAAAATTAGTTTAATAAAAGTCAGTTATTGTAATGAAATTTAGATTTAGATATATTTTTCAAAAGTCAATTTAATAAATTAAAAATTATTTGAATTATATATAGTGAAATATGCATTTAAATATACAATTATAAAAAAGAATATTGATTTATAATTATTTATAATTTTTATATAAATATAATATATTAAAAACATTTTTAAAATATGATAAAATTTTTCAAAGGGGGTTCTCTATTAGAAATGTTTGAATGATATATAGTGAAAAATAATTTTAAGTGCATAGTTACTAAAAAAGACATATAGAATTTATTATATGTAATTTTTGTTATGTGTAATTTGATTTATTGAAAAATATATAAATAGTGGCATAAAATTTAAAATGGTCAATAATATATATAATAAAAGAATATAGATAATATAAAATTTTTATATTGAATAATATATATAATAAAGATGTATAAATAATTTTTAGATATCAAAAGATATAAAAAATTATGTTTTATTATGAAAATAATGTATTCTTTTCTTATTGGAACATGGCGAAATGATGATGAAAATAACGCAAATGGCTAGAGCTGTATGTGGTTTTTGGGTTGGTAATAATAGGTGAGGAACAAGGGTAATGTAGGAACTTTGACAATTTTACTTATCTCATCACATGCTCAACTAGGTTTCCCAAATGCAAAGTAATTTGGTGGTGTGTTTTTACAAAATAAAATTTCAATAACATTTGAAATGCACTTTAAGAAAGTACTTTCATTTTCAAAATTTTATTCAAAACAATATTTGACTTTTAGAAAATACCAAAAGCATATTTCAAAGTCAAATATGAAATACTCAAATAAGTTCTTGAAGTTCCTTATGATGAAGTGTGCGTGCGGCTATAAACTTTTGAGTTTTGATGTAGTAAAATTATCCAAATTTTTCTTTTTGGATATATACATAGGGCAAAAGCAAGTGAGAATTACGGTTAAATCTCAAAATTGTGTATTAATGATAATTGACTTCTTAATTTTGAGAAAAAAAACAGTTGGAAATATATATCAATTCAAACTAGTACAAATTCAGAATTTTAAATAATAGATAAAATATTTAATTTTTGAATATAATTATTAAATTTTATATGTGATTCTTATTTGTAGTTGTCTGAATTAATATTTGTAACTCATTTTTCACAATATTTTATCGATGATTTAACTGTCTTTAATTGTTTTTTTGGGGCCTAATTATCACTTTTAGAAAGTAAAAAGAGAATGATAATTAAGTCTCTAAATGAGGATTTAATGATAATTATGTCTCTAATAAAGTTTTTTTAAAAAAATAAATTGCAAGTATCAATTCAAATTATTGTAAATTTAAAAGTTCTAATAGAAAATAAGACATTTAAATTCTAAGAGTGAATCTTAGTTTGAAATTAAAATTTTTATTTATAATTTTTTGAATCAATATTTATAACTTATTATTTTAAAACATTATTAAAAACTTAGTTGTTATTAATTTTTTCTTTTATGATTTTAGTGTCATTTTCTCAAAAGCAAATGTAGAGAACAACTTTTGTGTTCAACATGTTACCAGTTTAGGATATTATAATTGGCTTCAAAAGGTGCAGGCCAATTATCACCTGAATCCTAAACTATAATTGGCACAAAGGAAAAAGGGTGAAAGAGTTATACAATAACTAAATTTTAACTCGATCCTAGAAAGTGACTAGTTTTATTATGACATTTTTGAATAATCTGTAATATTAATCAACTATAGTTAAGCATCTATGCTAAAAAATTTACTTTTGATTGTTGAGATTTTATCTCATTCCTTGTTTAACAGGTTAAAACTGTTGCCTATTAAAGCATTCTAAACCTCTTGCCTAAATGCCTATAGTCTCACTATAAGCAATGGTTTTATGAACGTTGGCCTAAAGTATGAAAAAGCCATTACCTTAAGTTATAGGTAACAGGGGCAGGTTATATGTGCAAAAACCATTGCTTATACTTATAGGCAGCTGTTTTTCACACTATTGCACGGTTTTGAATTGTTACCATAGAACAAAAACATTGTAGACGTTCGAAGACACCTGAGCAGTGACCTCCCATCCTCTAAACAGACCAGACCACTTCTTTTTTGTATACTTTGTATGCATGCTATGATGCTATAAATGGGAGTTTATTACAAATACCAAGTGTTAGGATTTGACTTCAGTAAAAGTTTGAAAACTGATTTGTAATGCCCCTTATTTTGGTTAAATTGTAATGTTTGAATCTGTGAATGTTGTTGGATATTGTGCTATTGATTGTGGATTATGTTTTATTTCATGCATTAAATATTCGATCAAAGTGATTGTGTTTTAACGATCGTGGAAGACCCCTTCATTGCAGCTTGGACTTAAGTGTTTATTTTTCTGGTGGACCCTAAAGGCAGAAACCTCTGTGGGCTCTGGTTTCTGTGCTCAGGCTAGGTGTTGAGCAATCTGAATAATCTGGATTTTTAATTTAGAGGATCCAATTTTACAGTTTTTATTTTGTTTTATTTTATATTTATTAAAATAAAAATTTAATAAATTTAATAAATTTATTTTATTACAAATCTGGACAATATATATTTAATTTTAATGGTCCAATTTAATATTAAATTTTTTATATAATTTTTATAAATTAACTATCTAGATTTACTATAGACAATCTAGATTTAAAATGTTTTACAAGAAACCTTTTTCTAATTTTTTTAATGTGTCAGTTTGAAAATTATCTTTATTTTCACTAAAATAAAAATTTATAAAAATTAAATATTAAATTTGCACTATTTAAAGAATATTTGAATAGTTAATTTATAAATATTTTAAAAAATTAATATTAAATTTGCACTTTCTAAAAAATATCTGCTTTGTCCATTTTGTCGATATAAGGTAGATTTATTAAAATTTTTATAATTTTTATTTTAATAAATATCAAATAAAAAATAAAATAAAAGGTAAATTTGGACCATTTGAATACTCATCACTTGATGGGAACCAAAGCCAAATCTGATTGTCTTCATGTGTACTGTGGAATTTGATTGTTTTAAATATTTGTAAGGTAGTTAATTCAAATGTTAAGGGTGTTTGACAAGTTGTCTTCATGTATGTGTGTAATAAACAAATTTTGTTTTTGGATAAACTATATATATATATATATATGAATAAGTTTTCTTCCACCATACTTTATTTAATTGTATGGATGCATGTTTCTTCCATATGGACACAAAGGAAATAATATGTGCAATTAGTCTTTCATATATGCAAGCTTTTTTCTTCCATCATATGAAAGTTTCTCTAACCATATGCATCCATGTTTCTTCCATGAACACGAAGATATGATATATATGTGCAAGTTGTCTTCCATGTATGCAAGCTTTCTTCCACCAAATGCATGTTTCTTCCAATATTATCACACAATATTTCAAGATTTTTTTCTTCATTATCCAAAAAAATTCCTTTTTTTAAATAAAATTTGATAATATAAGTGCAAATTTTAATGAAAAATTTTGAACCCAAGAGATATCAATATGCATAACAATTTTCACAATATCAATATATAATTTTTTTTATGTGATCTGAATTTGGTCCTTCCACTCCCAAACTTTATTCTTCTTTAAAACTTAGGTACATAATTAGAATAAAAGTAGGTACTTTTCTCATTTAATTTTTTTAATTACAAATCCTGTACAAATTTCTGCTGCATATTTAGTTTTCCTTATTTTGAATACAAGAAAAGACAATTCCACAGCATTGTTATTTAAACTATTGAACACATTTTTTACATGTTTATGATTCCGGATATATAAAGCCAACACATTTATATCACCATATCTGAACAAATCTTTGGAATAGTGTGCCGGTTTCACAAAAGTATTAATATATTATTTTTGGGTGGCATTATTGAGCACACTTATTGATTTACACTTTACAATATTATAATTTTAATGTCAGTATTCATCTTGATATATTTTCCCAAACGAATATATTAAATATGTCCAAAAAAAAATTTAAATAATTTTATTTTAATTATTTTTTCAACATTTAACTGAAATTATCCCAAATTTGGTTTTGATAATATAATTTTTGAAGTAAACATTCTAGATTGAAGTTAAATATACTAACAAATTAAAAGTATTCTCACAAAAAAAATATAATTCCAGAATTATTTTCTCAACTTCTTAAGCTTAACCCATGATGTATATAATTTTCTGTTCTCAACTAGTTTGAAAGGGCATGTTGATGTAGCCATGGTAATTAAATTATCGCATTGCCTTCCATTCTGGAAAAGCCTATAATTGAACCAAATAGCCCCTGAAAGATGGGAATTCATGGTGAGTACTTGTCTACAAAATACTGATTTAAAATTGGATATTTTAGATTTAATGTTATTTCTTTTATATTTTTAATTATGTTTATTTAAACACAGATAATTTTCTTATGTTCCTTTTTTTTTGAAAATTTATTTTTTAAAATATAGATTTTGCAAGATCTCATGGGCATGACAACAACAAAAACCAAAGATGGGGGAAGTTCAAGTTGTCCAAATAGGTACTGAATCAATCTAATGAACTATAAAACAAAACCTGTATTGATTCTATGATATATCTGCAGGTTTCACAAAATTTACTAATTAAAGTCTTATTTTCTACGTATTGATCCGCAATCAACAATAGCTAGACAAAAGGTTTTTAAACACAATACTCTCTCTGGTCCTTATATTATAAGGATTTGTTAATAACTTTACATACACCAAGGAATTTAGGTAATACTAGTACATAATTATGCATATTTGATGCATATATATTTGACAGTTATTGAAAAATCTATTGAATAAGGAAAGGCGGTAACTGAAAAAAAAATAATATTTGACGGTTTCAACAAAAACCATCAAATATATGAATCAATGTACTTGACGGTTATATATAAAACAGTTAAACTTAAAATATAATATTTAAATTAGGGAATTTTTTGAAATTTTTTTTATATAAGTTTGATGGTTATATAGTTAACCGTCAAATATAGTGAGACAATATTTGACGGTTAAACCTGAGAACTGTCAAAATTTTGCCATTTAAAATTGCCTCCGCCTTACTCATATCACACATTGCTATGTAGAGATCAGACATGTCTAGAAATGTTGAATCTCTCAAAAATTTCTTCTCCACCTAAATGTCTCTACTACTTCGACTTGTCTGGAAGCATTGATTTGTGAAGATCCTGTTGTTCATCGTCGTGCCCTAGCTTCTCTGAGCATAGAATCGCGTCCGTAATCAAAGCTTGGCGAAGAATCAGAGTCTTCGCAAGCGATCGGGTTGTTGCTTTGTGAAGAATCAGAGCATTCTTACGCTCTTGCTCTGTCAACTTGGTGGAATCCATCGAAGCTATTCTATTCTGCAATTTGCTGCATTGATCGAAGAAATTCTGAGGTATGTTTAAGCTATTCATTCTCTTTTTTTGTTCAAATGCTGTAGGTTCAAATTGGTGACTGTGGGTAGCTGTGATCTGTGATTGATATTTGTACTAGATTGCTTGCTTTACATTGATCATTTTCTATTATGGCTGGGTGCTCAATGAAAGCACGTTGATGTTGTTTGCTTTTCTTTCCATGGATGCATGCAAGTTGCTCGACATAATGCCTCTAAGAAATTGAAAATCACCCAAGCACTCTTAGCAAAACAACTTAGATTGGAATATTAATTATTATACCTAATTAGAGCAACCCTTTTTACAAATTAATAATACAAAAATATGTTGAATAAAGATTCTCAAGTGTTATTGCCTCAATTTCTTAGTCACACGTACATATAACAGGCAATTAATCACCAAAAATAGTCAGCAAGAAAGAAAAGTGCCTGAACAGTATGGTAAAAAAGAAAAATATTGCTCAGTGAGGACGAAGGAGGAAATACAAGAGGGAAGGGACTACAAAATTCTTTTCTACGTTCCACCATTGCTTTACTCCTTCATATACCCAATTCCTTTCCGTTAAGCCCATTTCTTATAAGCCTAAATGTAGCCATTGGCCCATTAGTTGACAACTCATAACCCAACCCAAGTACTTAGGCTAATCCGTTACAATTTATAATTTATAGTTGGCATAAATGAGGAAGAGAGCTGGAAATATATAATATCTAATTATCTATATATATAGTATTGAGAAAAAGGTTTAGAACTTGGGGGACTTCTAAATAATGGTCAATCATAAGGCAAAATAATTTATGATTATCTCGGCATCTGAGGGCATAAAGTATATGTAAACAAAATAATTATTTTCAAGAAATTTCACACGGAATATGGCCTATATATCTATGAATCTAGCCTATATATATATATATATATATCAAAATTAATGTTTATTTAGAGCATCTCTTTCAAGGCATATCTATAAGTGTAGCTTATATATCTACTGTTATTAGAATCCAAAGATGAGATATCATTATTTGATAGTTCTTTAATTCCTATGTCAAGATAAAAATCAAGATTCATTGAAAAGAAGAAAAAAAACAAAGAGGATACTATTCTTGAAATATTCCATTGGGCATAGATATATTTTGATTTACTGCTGTTGGAATCCAAAAATATAGTAGAAAAATGCATGCTTGTGCACATGACACTAGCTAGATGTTTGGCATTTTTTTGGCTTAACCATCAACTAAGAGAATAAAAATATTTCACATTTATTTTTTTTAGTTAACATTATAGAAATTGACTTGTTGCTGTTGAATTAAGTTTAATTAAATTGTACAGGGATTGAATTTAATTCGAAGAGAGGGTAAAATGCCCGAGAAACTTCTAATTAGAAGTCGTTATGCTGCCAAAATTTTGTTAAATAGTAAAAAATTTGTGGCTTTATTTAGTTTCAAATCTTTAAAATTATGTTTTTGTGAATTTAGTTATTATCCTAATTAAGTAGGAGTGAATTAGATTATAAGCTATGAAGTTTTATTACTTATTAATAAATAGTGAAATTTTTATTAAAACTAAGTTTTTCAAATTAGTTTTAATACTTGTGGTCAATAAAGTTTATTGAGGAATTATGTATGAAAGCATGTGATTCATGATTCATTATTTGATTGATGAAGACTTAATATCAATGAGTCACTAATCACACTTTTTCTCAAAATGATTCTTTCTAGATCTGGAAGATGGACAAGGAATGGATGTCTTCCAATTGATTAACGAAGGAATACTTGAATGGGGTGAAAGAGTTTATTAAGTTTGCACTTGAGCACACAAATGATCATACTAGCATAGTGTTCCCCTGTGTAAAATGTTGTCTAATGAAGCGGGTTTGTGCGTTTGAATTAGAAGATCATTTAATATGTTATGGAATTGATCAGAGTTATAAGTGTTAGCACAAACATGGAGAGACAAGAGATGCGAGTTGGGGTTATAGTAAGAGCTACTTATCACATGATTTTGATACAAGTACATATGAGGTTGATGAGAAAGACCATCTTGAAGAGATGGCTAGGGTAATTGAAGAGGAATTGAAGGATTGTCCTAGAATGCTTGAGAGATTAAAAAGTAATGTGAAAAAGCCTTTGTATAGTGGTTGTACTGAGTTCACATTATTGTCAGGGGTGTTAAGTTTGTATGACTTGAAAGTGAGTAGCGGTTGGAGTGATAAGAGCTTTAGTGAATTGCTTGCACTTCTTAAAGTGATGCTACCTAAAGTGAACAAGCTTCCTATTGACACGTATCAAGCAAAACAAATGTTACGTGCTATTGGCATGAGCTATGAGAAAATTCATACTTGCCCAAATGATTGCATATTATTTAGAAATGAATATGAATCATTAACTAAGTGTCCAAAATGTAAAGCATCATGCTTCAAAAATAATGGGAAAAGTTCAGAGAAGGCATTGTGGTATTTTCTCATTGTGCCTAGATTTAGACAATTGTATAGTGGTAAAGAAGATGCAAAAAATTTAACATGGCATGCAGATGAGAGGATTAAAGATGGGAAACTGCGGCATCCTGCTCACTCTCTCTAATAGGGAAGGATTGATCATGAGCACCCTGAATTTGGATAAGAATCAAGGAACTTATGCCTTGCATTATGTACAGATGGAATGAATCCGTATGCGGTCCAAAGTAGTACCCATAGCACTTGGCCAATGATTTTGATAATTTACAATTTGCCTCCATGGTTATGCATGAAACGCAAATACATGATGCTATCCATGCTAATTTTAAAGCCAAAACAACTCAAAAATGACATAGACATGTATTTAGCTCCTTTAATTGAAGACTTTAAGTTATTGTGGGAGATAGGGGTTGAGGTGTATGATGGGTATAGGGAAGAAAAATTTAATTTGAGAGCCTTGTTATTCGATACCATAAATGACTTTCTAGCGTGCGGTAATTTATCGGGGTACAGTATAAAAGGGAAACTTGGATGCCCTATTTGTGAAGAAAACACAGATTCAATTAGGTTGGAGTATGGTATGAAGAATGTTTATATGGGGCATCGCAGGTGGTTGCATCCAAGTCATAATTATTGATAATTGAAGAATGTTTTAATGGGAATTCAGAAGAATGTGGCCCACCTTTAATGTTGACTGGTGACTAATTATTTGAAAAGGTTAAGGATTTGTATATTAAATTTGGGAAACCTTTTTCAAAGCACCTTGGGATAAGTGGGTGGAAGAAAAAGTCTATTTTTTTTTTTCAAGTTACCGTATTGGAAGGTCTTGTATGTTAGGCATTTTATTGATGTGATGCACATTGAAAAAAATATTTATGATAGTGTTGTTGGTACATTACTCTATATTCCTAGAAAGACCAAAAATAGCATCAATGCAAGGTTAGACATGCTTTTTATGGGGATAAGGGAAGACTTAACACCAAAGAAGAAGGGGAGTTGCACCTTTCTTTGTCCAGTAGCTCACACATTGTCTAGAAAAAAAAAATTTCTTTTTGTGAGTTTCTTGCTACAGTTAAAGTTCCAGAGGGTTACTCATCAAACATTAGAAATCTTGTATCAATGAAAGACCTAAAGTTGAAGGGTTTAAAATCTCATGACTGTTATGTTTTGATGGAAAATTTTATTCCGACGGCAATACATTCTATTCTACCTAATAAGGTACGAGACACAATCACAAAATTATGTTTCTTCTTCAAATCCATTTGCAGTAAAGTTATTGATCCCAACAAATTGCTGAAGTTACAAAGCTGAATTATAAAAGTATTGTGTGAGCTGGAGATGTATTTCCCACCTGCTTTCTTTGACATAATGGTTCACTTAACCATTCACTTAGTGAAGGAGGTACAAATATGTGGCTTGACTTATTTAAGATGGATGTATCCTATGGAGCATTTTATGAAGATATTAAAATGATATGTCAAAAATCATAGTCGACTCGAGGGTTGCATTATTGAACTGTATATCAGTAAAGAAGTGGTTAAATTTTGTACTGAGTATTTAAAAAATGTCAATTATGTTGGGCTACCAGTATCTCAATATATGGGAAGGGAACG
Source organism: Prosopis cineraria (assembly GCF_029017545.1). Classification (NCBI taxonomy): domain Eukaryota; kingdom Viridiplantae; phylum Streptophyta; class Magnoliopsida; order Fabales; family Fabaceae; genus Prosopis; species Prosopis cineraria. The sequence continues at coordinate 23,406 of NW_026556163.1, read as the reverse complement.
TGGGGAAAGGATAACAGGAAAGAATATAGTTACTGTCTCAAATTTACAATGGGATCAAGCACATCTTTATGTGTTGTACAACTCCAGAAGAGGTTCAAGAATTTGTAGACAAGCACTTGGCTAAGCTTAAGAAGGATAATCCCAATAGAGGTGAAACTTGGTATGTAAAAGAACATAATAAGCAATTTGCACATTGGCTGAAAGAGCATATTTGTGATATGTTCAACATGAATTCGGATTCTGTTTTTGAAAAAGTGAGATGGTTGGCTAGAGGTTCGAGCATGCAAGTAGCTTCTTATGCTGGCTATGTTATCAATGGATATACCTTCTATACTAAAGAGCAAGATAGTCGAAGCACAATGCAAAATAGTGGTGTCACTCTTATTGCTCATGCGATGCATGTAACTAGCTCTAAAGACAACAACCTAATATACGCAAATATGTCATTTTTTGGGGTAATTGAGCACATTTGGGAGTTAGATTATGTAAGTTTTAAATTTCAGTCTTCAGTTGCAAGTGGGTTGACCATAAAAATGACTTTTTAATTGATGATAACTTAGGGTTGATACAGGTGAATCTGAACAAAGAAGGGTATAAAGATGAGCCTTTCATCCTTGCTTCATAGGCTTGACAAGTGTTTTATGTTCCTGATCCCGCTAAAACTAATTGGTCCATTATTTTATTGACAAACAAAATCATTGAAGACATGGATGATACTGTTGTTGAGGATGATTCATTTTTAGGAATGTTGCTTGAAAGTAATTTCACTGAAAGTGATACGTTCTATATGAGAAATGATCATACTGAAGATATTTAGATATCAAAGAGAAGAAAAAGAATTTAAGACCAGAGTAAGCAAGGAAAAGATCAAAAGAAGACAAGAAAAAGGAAAAGACCAACTTAAACATGTGTGTTTTTATTTTGTAAATAATTATTACTTGTGTTTATTTAATTATCGCATATGGGTTTCTATTTTCTAAATAACTGTTACATGTATGTTTGGTTAATTTTGTAAATAATTATTTCATGCGTCTATTGATTTTCTAATTATGTGTGTTCTTGCATTTTATAGGTAAATGGCTCTTAAGAAAGGTAAACGCAAAGGTCGTAATGATCTTGATGTTCTTAGGGGTGGCCCTAGCATTGACCCCAATAGTAGTCCCAGCGTCGACCCCAGTGGTGGCTCCAGTATCAACCCCAACAGTGGCCCTGATGTTATAGCTAATGGTGATGCTCCTAGTGCTACTCCTAGTCTGACAATGAATGATGATCAGCTTCAGGAGGAGGCAACTACGATTAGAAAGGGCTTAGTATTAATGACAGAAGTGAATAGACGGAGGATAGCTGGACAAAAATATCCCCTCCAATGGAATGCTAAAGGGCAACCGATTAAGGACAATAAAGATAAATTCATCAACTATATTGGAGCTGTCGCAAGAGCAAATGTGCCTATCACACTCAAAAATTGAAAGAAGGCAGATCAATCTACGAGGCAGTATATTTGGGAATAAGTAGAGGTATATTTGTTAACTTACCATTATGTGACTGTTGTGCCTATAATAGTTTATCAATTTACTAATAACATGCTAATATTTTGCAGTCAGCTTTATAATTGATGCTAGTCAAAGGAAGTATGTCCTCCAAATACTGGGAGAGCAATGCGTTCTTTTCAATATTTTGTGGGATCAAAATATATTAAAAGAGCAGGTGGAAACATTAGTTCTAAGGTCCTCACTTTAATTAGACCTTTAGTAACCCAACAACAATGGGATGAATTTGTTGCATATTGTTTTCAAATGGAATTTCAGGTGATTTACTTTACCAATTGATTTTAATTTTCTAATAATATTATGCTATATTATAATTTAATTGATTTTAATTTTTTTCACAGCAATTGAGCCAACAAAATCAAGAGTTGGTTAAGAAAAATCCTTATCCTTTTAAGAAAGGGCATGTGGGGGTATTCAGGCATAGAGGAAAAGATGGTATTTATTAATTACTAATTTATTAATTTTAAAATTACTCCACATTTATTTATTATATTTGCTATTTGTTAATTCTTTTGCTATTGACATGCATAGATTGAGCGAGAAGGCACAGGAGTTAGTAGTATATCCCGCTATGTTCTTTTTATAAAAGGCTGAACCAACAAAGAGGGTAACATTACAGATGAGCATGTTCAGGAGATAGCTAATAAATGTGTAAGTGTCAATATTATTAATTTGACATAGTAAATTCAATTTTTTCATTCAAACAAATAATTTAAGTTTTTCAATTTGTGTCACATAGGTTGCTATCTCAAATGAAGTCTCAAAGGGTGAGTATCCAAAAGATGAATATATCTTGGGTCAGGCATTAGGTAATCCTGACCACCCCGGACACATTAGGGATGTTGGTTTTTGGTGTCACTAAGAAGCAAGTATTTGGGGCTACAAAGCCATCAAAAGGTGCAATGCCTTCTTCAGCTAAGTTTAATGCACTACAAGATGAGGTTGATAGGCTGCATCGGTTAGTTGATGTGTTGCTCACATCCCAAGGAAAGACATCCACTCCTGTGGATATTAGTCCCAATAGTAAGAGAGACAGTTGCATTGTAGCTCAGCCTTCTCATCCGAACCTTCCTGAGGTAATATTAATATTTTTGTTATATTTAATATGTTTTCTCAATTTTATTAACTATTTCAATTTGTTATATATTCTTTACAATTGTTAATTATTTTAAGGATAATTGGATGCTGATTGCCCTTGATCCGGCTGAATAAAAATATGAGAAATTGGCCACCTATTACTTGTGTTCTGCTGGTAGACAACTGGATAATCGTAAAGATATGATGGAATTAATCAACAAGTAAGTGTATTAATTAAGTTCATACTTGTGTTTTTTGATATTTCAAACTACCAACTTCTGTGTTTTTAAGGCTGTGTTTTTGTACCGCATGGATGAATCTTTAACTGTCCCTAGGGTCAAACCATTTGACCAATTGTTCACATGGACAGTAATAAGGGTACATGTTTAAACATTAATTGTTCAAGTATTTATTAATGATTATTCAATAATTTAATATATTTTGTTTGTTTTGTTTTTAAAGTGCCTACATCAAAGACCAAATTCAGTGGACTGTGGATATTGCGTGATGAGATTCAATAGGGACATCATCACTCACGTCAAGACTTCAATTCTTACCAAGGTTCATATTTAATTTAAATATACGTTTTATATATGACAAAATTTCATTAGTTAACTAATTAATTTTGATATGGTTATAATTTAAATTGCAGTATTATGATGACACTTATTGTGAAGAATTTGGGGATGCTCACATCAATGAAGTTGTGGAAAAGTGGTGCCAACATATATTTCAACTTTGGATCATACAAAATTCACGCATTTAGTGAGTGCACATTTGGTCTAGCTTGAAGACAAAAAGAATGTGGCTTAGGATAGAATTATTGTTTCATTTTTTAGGATAGAATTGTGATTTAGGATTAAGATTTGCAACTTTTTTGTTTATAATTAATGTGACTGTGTATATATTCATATATATATATATATATATATGTACATGTTCTTTTAATTCTAAAAGAATATTACTGATGATAATATATATTTGTTAGATTGTCTAAATTATGAAATAATATCAATTCTATTGCAGGGGACCTGCTTAAACGCAACTGCCATATAAAAAAAAATTCTGCAACACATTTGATGGTTATTTTGATAACCATCAAATATGTTAATATATTTGACAGTTATTTAGCATAATTGTCAAATATATACATAAACATTTGATGATTCTCACATCTAACCGTCAAATATGACCTTGTTTTTTCAATCAAAGCAAGTTCTTGTACCTTATACTTGACAGTTATTTAGAACCGTCAAGTATATCAAGCTGCATAAATGACGGTGTCTTATTTGACGATTTTTAACTGTCAAATATAAAGGAAAATAACCATCAAATATGCATAATTCTGTAGTAGTGTAAAGTTAGTTAATGCTTTTAATTTTTTAAAATTATTGTTAATAAAGTTCATTAAATAGATCAAGACAATGTGTTAGTTAGAAGGTTGTTTTAATAGTTAGGGAAGATCACATCAAACGACATTTAGGGGGAAAAAATTTTAGGCAACTTGCAAATGTCTTATAAGAACAACAACGGAAAGAAAAAAAAAAGAAAATTTACTAGACATTAACATCTTGAAAAAAAATACCACCCAGCACTTGTATCCACTGATAAGGAGATTATTCTAATTTAACTAATAATTTTGAGTTCAAGTTTTAAATATGCAGTAGTGATTAAATTCTTGGTGGGAAGCATGCCTCTAAAAGAAGTATCCTTAAACTGCCAACTGCATTAATTTGGGTCAAATACATGGCATGCCAAAGTTCATGCATGAAAAAAAACATCCTGAACAAAATTAAAGGCACATTCTAATTAACTAGCTTCTTTCTTCATGTTTTCAATGAAGGCCTTCAAATTAAGATCTTCCTTCACATCATCATCCCTTCCAATAACAATATCATGCAAATTCATTAACCTAATTTCCATTTCCACATCTTCCATCACCATTCTTATTCCTTCTTCCACATCCTTCAGTCCAAGTCCATTGAGCCTCATACCTACCTTCCAAACTTGAACAATGTAAGCACAATTCAAGAACTGATCACCTGCCACAGGATAACACAGCATCTTTTTCTTGAACTGTATAGCCTCTATCGTTGAGTTCCATCCACAATGTGTCAAGTAACACGCCACGGACTGGTGTCTCAGAACCTCCATTTGTGGTGCCCATGAAACCACTTTTCCTTGATGCTTTGAAACCCTTTCTACAAACCCATTTGGTAACCCTTCAAGCCATGCTTTCTTAAGAACCCAAAGGTAAGGCCTTCTTGATGCTTCAAGTGCCATTGCTAAACTTGTGAGCTCTGCTTCACCAATTGGACTCACCCAACTCCCAAATGAGATGTAAATGACTGAGTTAGGATTTTGAGTATCTAGCCACTCCAAACAGCTCTTGTCTTCTTCCCAGAAGCTTGGATTGTTGTTTGTTTGTATGTGATTGAAAAGATGGCCTACGGGCAAAAGACTCATTTGAGAATTCTCGAGTTTGGTTTCTTCGGAAAAGGAATTGACGAGGAGGTATCTGAGAGTTCTAGATCTTTCCAGAGTTCTTTTCCAAAATTTAAACCTTGCCTCTTTGCAGTCACTGTTCCAGTAAGCCATGGAAGATCTTGGGTGTCTAGTATGGGCATATCTGGTAAAGAGCAAAATTTTCCTTCATGTTGTGGAAGTCCTGTAGGCAAATATATCAAAGATTTTGGATTAGATTCTTCAAATTATTGCATTCATATATATATATATATATATATATAGGAAAAAGAAATAATCATACAATTGCAAGTAATAAAAAAATTATGCTTGCTTTATTATGATTTATATAAACTATTGAAATATGCACTTTTTTGTAAATTAAATATTGAGTTTTAGTTTCTAGTTTGATAGTAAAATATATAAAAATATATACACTTTAATTTTGTCTCTTAACTATAAGAACATAAGATTAAGAATTTTGGATTCATGTTAAATTGTCTGTAGCCGAATATAACCATAAATCTAGCTAAGTTTGTTAATAACACTATCCAATAAATAATGTCGTTCAATGATAAAATATGATTGACTCATATTTAGTGTTATGATCACAACGTCAAAAAATCTTTAAAAAACAGTGGTTTATGCAAATACCAGACTTTCCTCGTTAATAGCATCTTTTCGGATGGATTTTTTGTCAAAAGTAAAAGTTCCTTAGAAATGGCCCTGGGTAGTTCAGATATTAGTTTTCTTCATGATACCTGCCTCCGGATGAAAATTAAGAGAGAAAGACAAATAATGACCTTATAAGAATATTAATGTCAAGTTGGGATCTCTTCACAATTAAGACTTCCAAATTCATAACTCATTTTCCCTTGTTTTAGTGTTGAAATCTTTAAAAAAAATCTTGATTTGATATTAATCTTTTTATGAGATCCTTACTTATCATTTTTCCATGAATTAAATGAAATAAGTAAGGGATCAAGATCAATCCCCTTACACTTACAGGTGTTGTATGTATCGATCAACTGGTAAGAAATAATTCTCTGAGTTTCTTGATAAATAAATTGAGTTAAATAACTATGCATATACCTGTTTCCGAAATGAGGCCACACCGAACCATTTCAGGCATGGAAGCAATCAATCTGTAAGTCGCAAACATGACAGGCCAAAACCCAGCAACAACGATACCACACTTGTGGCCAACTTGTATAGCCCAAGAAGCCAGCAAGTCAACCACCACACAAACCACCGTGCCGCCACCGCCATCTTGAAGCTTCTGAATCAACTTCGCCAACTGAGAAGGCATGGTGTTCTCCATGGCTGATTCAATCCCAAAGAAATCTGCTGTGGTGGTGTCCTTCTGATCAAACCCATCAGATACACCAACCCACTTGATCTGATCATCAAGATGATGATGATGAGCCATAATCTGATTGTAGATGTATTGAGGAAGAACCATTATTGGTTCGAACCCAAGGTTGAGAAACGCCATGGCTAGCTTCTGCATGGGATTTACGTGTCCCTGAGCTGGATATGGCACCATAATGATTCTTGGCTTCTTTGAGCTCCTCATATTTCCCATCTCAGGCAAGCAATTATCTTCACAAATATAAGGCATGCTAGTGAGATAAATTACTGTTGGCTCACTTTTAATTGCTCATGGTTTGGTTTAGTTTAATTGAATGTAACACCATATATATATATATATATATAAAAGGTAGCAAGGTACTAGTCAACTAACTATGTGCATGCATGTGAAGTGTGAACTAGGAGGTTTAACTTATATGTTTATTTATTAATTAGTTTAGTGAAGCTTATTTTATACTATACAAATACACACTGATAGAACAGTCAACTTGCACGTGCCTAAATGAGTTATATATTTTGAATTTGCAAACACGCACCCACACTCCACCGCTGGTCACTTTATGGCCGGTGCATTAATTATAAAATTTCTTATGGATTGCGATCCACTCCAATAACTCATGGATATATAGTAGGATTTATTAATTTTTTTTATAGGATTAAAGAATATTCTTGACCCTCAATTATTTGTTGAGCAGCGTCTAACATCCTAAATTTACATATGATGTAATTTTTTTCTTTAACATTTAAAATGGTGTATTGGGTTTCCTGTAACTTTGACAATTTTGAATTAAAAATTGCAGAAAGTGAAAAATTACAAAAAAGAACCCAAAAATACATATAAATACCTTATAAAAAATTAATATCAATTAAACCCCTAAAATAGTGTGATAATTTATAAGTTTTTTTTAATTCATAAATCCTCCATAAATTTTCAGCTATTTTGAAAAAAGTGTTCATTTATAAATAACACAATTTGTAGGGAGATTTATAAATTATCATACTATTTTATGAACTTAATCAGATATTTTTTCTTATAACTAGGGTACTTATTTGTAATTTTATGTTATTTTCTATAATTTTTAATATATTTTTTTATAATTTATTGGGTTAATTAACAGTCAAAATTAACTTTTTTTATCAGCAGGGTGCCTAACATATTATTTTTAAATGTTGAAGAAAAAAATTGTATAACATTTAAGTTTAGGATACCAGAAGCTTGAACAAATAGTTTAGAGGCAACAATCCTATTAACCTCTTTTTTATATTATATAAGTTTAGGAGTATTCTGTTTGGTTCTTATTATAAAGACCTGTTAATTATTAATTATTTTACAAGAATTAAGAAATTTAGTTTTAATCAGTTAATGTTTTTAATTTTTAAAATTACCCTTAATGAAATTCATTAAATAGAGAATAATAGTCAATGAGTTAGAAAATATTTAGTTAATTATATTACAAATATGAAAACAAAGTATTAGTGTTAAGTCATTTTTTCAAATTTCATTCGACATAGAAGATATCTAGTTTTTAACAAAAGCAAAAAGGAAAACGCGTTTTTTTAAATCGTGGGTATTAAAACGTGTGTGAATATTTTTATTATAATTTTAAATCAAAGCATGATTTGATGCCTTAAGGAATCGTGTTTTCTACAACCTCCGCAAATAGAGTGCGTTTCTCTTGCGGTCTGACTATTATTATATGATCCACTTGTGAACATTTTTCTGGGTGGGAAAGTGGGTTAGCTCCAATATAGATCATATTTATATACGTTATTGTGAGTTTTTTTTTTTGTTTAATTCCAAATTGCATTCAAATCTTGAAAGCATATTCTCAATGCAAAATATTTTTAAAACACTTGTCACACCACATATATATATATACTCCCTCTATTTTTATTTATAGGAAAAACTACTATTTGTAATTTATTTTTTATATAAACAAAATCACATTTTTTAATGGACATTTATTGCAAACCTTTTAAATTACTCCACAGTCATAAGAAATAATTAATGAAGGTTTAATTTACACAAGTAATAAAGGGTATTGTAGTCTAATTTTTTAAACATAATTAATATAGCTAATTGATTTTCTTAAATTATGTGTTACATAAACTATAGACCTATGAGTATATAGGAAGCTAAACTCGTTTTTAGTGCATTTTCATCCCTTCCTTGCTATTTAATTTTGACTAATAGTTAACTAGAAAATTTACAAAAAAATAATCTTAAAAATTACAGAAAATGATTAAAAGAATCATATAAAAGGATCCAAAAATTATGAGTTATAATTTTTTGGGTCATTTTATGTAACTTTTGGGTCATTTTCTCTGATTCTTAGTCTTTTTTGTATTTTTTTAATCAATTAAGAATCAAAATTAATAGCAAGTGGTGATTACCATGATTTTAAAAATGCTTAGAGATAAAAATGTATAAAAAAATAAATTTAAGGTCCCAGATATTCTAAGACCTATCCTTTAAAGGTTAAAGGTTAAATTATCATTTTAGCCCATTTTATATACATATACACCCATTTACTAATGCAGGTATGATTTCGTTTGCATAAAGCCAACACACATCAGCATCTCCGGTTTGGTAACCTGTTATATTTTCAGAATAGTTCTTTTAAAAAAAAAACAAAAAAAAACTTATTTAAAAATGTGTTTTATGTTACTTCCTCCGTTAAAAAATATAAGACATTTTTAACCAAATCTTACTTTTTAATAAAGTAGTTACTTACTTTCAAACTAATCCTATTTTTTTATATTTACACCTATTAAATATCCTATAATAAATATAAAATTATTATGAATAAAAATACTTTAAAAAAAAGACAATGATTGCACCTCAAATGATTAAAAATATTTTATATTTTTTAACATTTAATTTTTTAAAAAAATACTTTATATTTTTAAACGAAAGGAGTATTTATTATGAAAAACAAAAAATTTTAAAATTGTTCTATAGAACTAAAAAACTATAACATCTTTTAGATGTTTTATTACTTTTTATTCCGCAAAACTATCGGAAAGGTATAAAATATTACATTTTCATTAATGATAATTATATTAGTAAAATAAATATTTTTATCATTTATTTCATCAATTTATATTTTTTTAAATAATGATTCAAACATATTTTCTTTCATTTTTTTAAACTTATTCTAAAAATCATTTTATAAAATTATTTTGAGAACATAAAAAAAAATAAAACAGAATCAGACAAGTTCAATGTTCGCACCACCAAACAAAAGGGCCATGAAAACTTATATTGATTTGCACTTTATAATATTTTAATATTGGCGTGTTCAAATAGAGTGCGCGAGGATATACATGAACCTTTATTGGTTAGGCATGAATCCATCTTACACTGTGAAAAGGAATTCAGCGAGATAGCTTTTCTCTCTTTCACAACCACACTCTAGTACTTTACATTATATATGCTGACGAGATTAGGGAGAGGGAGAGGTGCGACTAGACTGGGCATGGGCCAAGGATATTTTGTTTGTATGTATTTTTTTTAAAAAAATATAATTTTAAATTTTTATATTTTAGTCTAATTTTGCTATATGTTTCTTTATTTTTTGAGTATTCTAAGTCCTTTTACTTCTATTTTTCAATGCTTTAGGTACTTTCATGAGTTGTGTTACAGGATCTAGAGCATTAAAAAATAAAAATATAAAGATTTAAAACATTATAAAAAAGCATAGAATTTGTAGTAAAATTTGAGTAAAGCATTGAGATCTAAAATCATATTTTTCTGTATTTTTTAATAATAAAAACGGTGCCATTTTGAATAAATGGAAGAGAAATGGAGCTAAGGGAATTGAAGACACCCTGCGCCCTGAATGAATGACCAATTTGGTACCAAGTGTTTTGAACAATATTGGAATTAGTGACTAGAGTAATGATGAGGTTAGTTCAATGGATTAGGAGTGTATTAGGTTACCTCCAATCTCACTTAGTTCAATTGAAGACAACTCATCTCAAGTATGTAACACAAACATCAATTTAGATATAAATTCATGGGAAGTCTCACATGCTAACACAACCAATGCAAATATACATTTCCTTCACAAGACAACTTAGAATTGTTTCCTTTTCTTAATAAATTCTAATTTAAAATGAATAAATTAAAATTAATTCCACAAATAAAATTTACTTATAAAAAAAATAAGATCAAAGCTTTAGTAAAATTTGAATGCAAAGTCATATTTACGCCTAAAATACCCTTTATGTAATGAGACCCAAATTCTTATAAAAAATTAATCTAAAGGAGCGCATGAATTAATGCATAAACCAAGTGTAAAATGATGTGAAATGTATGTAAGAAATCTGGGCAAATACTTCATCTTTGTATTTTAAATTATTTATCTCTATTTCTAAATAAATTGTATTAAATTTTAGATTGAAATTGCTTTACAAAGTTTGTAAATAATTGTATCATTCCAATACATAAAATTAAAAATATGTTAATTTATTAACATTTGTTTAACTATAATTCGACTAATAAATCATGAACCATACTGTTATACTTGGTTAAATAACTAATCTAGTTTTTAAAACCTTACTCATATAAATATTTTTACAATGCTTATCGTACCAGAAATATTTATAATGCTTAGATTGCTAGCACTATAAATAAAAATTAAAACAAACAACACTGTCTCCGATCGGAAATGTCAACATAAATACTGTTTCAGCAATTTGTCAATAGAATCCCAAAACAAATCTGGGGAACTTCTTTTCGTCCCCTCCTCTGTCATCATCAAAACACTAAACAAGCAACAAACAAAAATAAAAATGAAACTCAACTCTTAATTAAACTCAAATTGATCTCTATATATTTTGTAATTTTTTGAATCAATTAATAGTCAAAATTCACTTTATTTAATAACATGGTGTCCAGTGAACCATTTTTTAAAGTTGAAGGAAGAAATTATACTGCGTATAAGTTTAGAATGCAGAGGGAATCGTTGAAAGCCCTTAAACTCTTAAAACCCATAAAAACTTACAAAAATGAATCTCAAAACTCGTAGATGCTACTCAATATATTACAGCCATTTCACAACGCACACCACATAGAAGAGATTTCTTCAAAAGAGAGAGAATCACCCACATACCCACACATATACAATAGAAGAAGAACACGAAAGACTAACATTAATACATTATGATTGATCGAATCAAACATTATCAGTGTTGTCTGGCTTTGAATGATGAGGAGGAGGAGGAGGCGAAGGGAAAGAATTTGGTGGAGGAGTGGGCACACCAAAGACTTGAGGATTGGTCTTTATGTCTTGTCTTCCTCTTGCTCGTCCGAGGAAGTAGCATCCAAAACCCAGAATTAAACAGAAGAGAATCAGAGGCAGCGATATCACCAGCACCATACCCATCTTTCTGGAGCTTTAATGGATGGATTCAGCAACTCACAGGAGAAAATTATGACGAAGAAGATCGAGAAGAAACAGAGATCTCGAGATCTGAGAAAGGAATGGGAAGTATTTTCTTCTGTACACTGCACAGAGAACAGAGGAAGGTGAGAAATATATATATATATATATATATGTATATGTATAACGAAGAAGAAAAGAGATAGATCTCAAGAGAAAGCTACTGTGTGGCGTGGTCTGGAAGGTTTCAGATTCTGTCGTTTAAAGAGATGGTGAAGGCGGGGACGAGGCTAACGTTCAAGTTACAACGGTCACTATTTGTGGGCCCCACCACTTCGCTCAGATACAATATTTTTAAAAGAAATATTCCTTCGTTCCTTGGATTATATCAGATGCTGACACGTATCCGTAGCCGCTCACTGATCTTCGATTCTTTGACAGATATTATTGTCATTATTTTCTTATTTTAATTATTATTTATTTAGAAGTGAAATTTTTTTAAAATTATAAATAAGCAGAAAAATTAGCAAAACTCACTTGACCCTTGAGGCTTTTTCTTCTTCTTGTTTTTCTTGGGCCCCTTTTCGTACTTTTTATTTTCGTTTATATGTTTTTCTTTTTTTACTTCTTATTTTAATTAGGACAAAACTTAGTTCCATCTTCTTACATCCATTAGGTTAAGTTCTCCAATAAAATTTTAGGACATAGAGTTTTTTAATTATAAAAATTCACATGGATAAAATTTCAAAATTCTGCTGCGCCATTATTAATAATAAAAATCATATATTAAAATATTTGACTAGACAATTGGACCTTATATAGTTTGTCCATTCTAAAATTATCATAATATTTTTTCTCTATCCCATATATTGTTAACTTTTCTTTTTGCCGGTTCTCGTCTTATCATCCTACTTGTTCATTTAAAAAAAGAAATAAAAGATGCAATTTACGATTAAAGTTAGTAATAATTAAAACTGCTATAACAATCAAATATTTTTAGCATCGTAAAAATAAATTAAAATTGACATTTCTGAATATAATTAGTAATCCTTAATGTGATTATATAACTTTTAAAATGTATAAAATATTTATAATTTATTATTATTTCTAAATAAAAAGTACTTATAACATGACTTATTTATAATTTAAAAATTTTATTTTGCCGACATGAGTTAAATTAAAGAAAAACATGAGAACAAAAAAGTAAATATTATAAAAAAATTGGCCATGAGTTAAATTGCATAACTAACAATGGTTTTATAAACTCAGTTTTCTTTAAATAAGATCAGGCATTCGAATATTATGAATGCAAAAAAAAAAAAGAAAAAAGAAAAAACAAAACAGAGAGAGAGGTGCTTTTAATTTAGTTTAACAATGCTTGTTTCAGTGACATCAAATATGGAAATTCAAAACCAATGCAAATGTTTTTCTAGGCCTGAAAAACCAAAGCAATTTCATTACACCAAACAAAGTTTGCTTCTTGGCCAAGACACCAAACAAAACTTATTAAAGTAGTTTTAGTCTTCAACATAAGCCCACATTAAAGCCTAAAAGTTGGGATCTGACTTTTGTACTCACAGCCACACTCATTCTTATTGATATGAAGTTTGACCCACGTGTGTGTGTGTGTATTTTACGGAGAAAAAAAGGTTGGTGTGTATTCAGTTTTTAATTTATTAAAAGTTCATTATTTAATAAAAATTAGTTTAATAAAAATTAATTGTTATAACAAAATTTATATTTAGATATATTTTTTAAAATTTAATTTAATAAACTAAAAGTTATTTAAATTATGTATAGTAAAATGTACGTTTGAATATATAATTATAAAAAATGATATTAATTTATAATAATTTATAATTTTTGTTATAATGTAATATATTAGAAATTTTTAAAAAATGTGATAAAAAATTTCAAAAGGTTGCTCTATTAGAAATGTTTGGATGATATACAATGAAAAATAATTTTAAATGTATAGTTACTTAAAAAGACATATAGAATATATTATATGTAATTTTTGTTATGTGTAATTTGATTTACCAAAAATATATATAAACAATGGTATAACATTTAAAATGGTTAATAATATATATAATAAAAGAAAATAGATAATATAAAATTTTATATGTTGAATAACATATATAATAAAGATGTATAAATAATTTTTAGATATCAAAAGATATAAAAAATTATGTTTTTAATATGAAAGTAATTTATTCTTTTTTTGTGGGAACACTAGCGAAATGACGATGAAAATAATGCAAGAGGCTAGAGCTGCATGTGGTTTTTGTGGTCCGTAATAATAGGCGAGGAAGAAGGGTAATGTAGGAACTTTAGAAATTTTTCCTATCTCATTATATGCTTAACTAGCTTTTCTAAATTCAAAAGTACTTGCAGTGTACATTTGCAAAATGAACTTTCAATAACATTTAAATGTACTTTAAGAAAGTAATTTTATTCTCAAACTCTTATCCAAATAATATTTGACTTTTAGAAAGTGTCAAAAGCACATTCCAAAAGTCAAATGTGAGACAAGCCCTGACTCTCTTTTGATGAAGTGTGGGTGTGGCTATAAACTTTTGAGTTTTGATTTAGTAAAATTATCCAAATTTTTCTTTCTGGATCTATATATAGCAAAAAAGCAAGTGAGAGTTACAGTGAAATCTCAAAATTTTGTATTAATGAGAATTAAGTTGTCAAGTTTTTGAAAAAAGAGAGCTGCAGATATATATCAATTTAAACTAGTATAAATTCAGAATTTTAAATTATAGATAAAATCTTTAAGTTCCAAATATAACTCTCAGATGGTATGTGATTTCTATTTATATTTGTCTGAATCAATATTTATAACTCATTTTTTAGAAGATTTTATTGATAACTTAACTATCTTTAATTTGTTTTTTTAGGGATCTAATTATCATTCTCTCAAAAAGTAAAAGGAGAATGACAATTAATTTCCTAAATAAGGATTTAATGATAGTTATGTATCTAATAAAGTTTTTGAAAAAATAAGTTGCAAATATCAATCCAAATCATCATAAATTTAAAAGTTCCAATGAAAAATAAGACATTTAAATTTTAAAAGTAACTCTTAGTTTGAAATTAACATTTTTATTTATAATTGTTTGAATTAATATTTATAACTTATTATTTTAAAAAAATTATTAAAAACTTAACTGTTATTAATTTTTTCTTTTATGATTTTAGTGTCATTTTCTCAAAATTAAAGTAAATGTAGAGGACAACTTGTGTGTTCAACATGATTTTACTAGTTTAGGATATTATAATTGGCTTCAAAAGGTGCAGGCCGATTATCACCTAAATCCTAAACTGTAATTAGCAAAAAGGAAACGCTCAAAAGAGTTGTACAATCACTAAATTTTAACTCGATACTAGAAAGTGATCACTTTTATTATGACATTTTTGAATAATCAGTAATATAAAACAACTATAGTTAAGCATATGAGTTAAAAAATTTACTTTTAGTTATTGAAATTCTATCCCATTACTTGTTTAATTAGCTAAAACCATTGCATATTAAAGCACTCTAAACCCGTTGTCTATAATCTCACTATAAGCTAATGGTTTTATGATCCATGGCCTAAAGTATGAAAAAACTGTTACCTTAGATTATAGGTAACGGAGGTAGGTTATATGACCAAAAACCATTACTTATACCTATAGGCAATTGTTTTTCACCCTATTGCAATGGTGTTGGATGGTTGTCATAGAATAAAAATTTTGTAAACATTTGGAGACACTTGAGCAGTGATCTCCCATCCTCTAAACAGACCAGACCACTTCTTTTTTGTATACTTTATATGCATGCTATCAATTGAGAGTTTATTACAAATACCAAGTGTCAGGATTTGACTTCAGTAGAAGTTTGAAAACTGATTTGTAATGCTCCTTATTTTGGCTAAATTGTATTGTTTGAATCTGTGAATGTTGTTGGATATTGTGCTATTGATTGTGGATTATGTTTTATTTCATGCATTATATGTTCGATCTAAATGATTGTGTATGGCCTAACGATGGTGGAAGACCCTTGACTGTAGCTTGGACTCTGAGTGTTTATTTTTCTTGTGGATCCTAAAAGCAGGATCCTTGCTGTGGGTTCTGATTTCGGTGATCAGACTAGGTGATACGCAATTTGAACCGGTTAGATTTTTAATTTGGAGGATCCAATTTTACAGTTTTCATTTCATTTTATTTTATTTTACATTTATTAAATAAAAAATATAAAATTTTAATAAATCTATTTTATTACAAATATGGACAATACATATTTAATTTTGATAATCCAATTTAATATTAAATTTTTTTAAATTAACTATCTAGATCTACTATGGATAGTTTAGATTTAAAATTTTTTACTTGAAACTTTTTTCTAAATTTTTTTAAGGATCCAGTTTAGAAAGTATCTTTATTTTTTATCATATTTTTACTAAAATAAAAAATTATAAGAATTCTAGAAAATTTTAATATAAATTTACACTATCTAGAGAATATTTGAATAGTCAAGTTATAAGAATTTAAAAAAATTAATATTAGATTGGACTATTCAAATTAAATCTGCTTTGTCCATTTTGTTGATATAAGATAGATTTATTAAAATTTTTATAATTTTTATTTTAATAAATACCAAATAAATATATAAAATAAAAGGTAAATCTGGATTATCTAAATACTCATCACTTGATGAGAACCAAAAAAACAAAATCTAGTTTTCGTCACGTGTATTGTGAAATTTGATTGTTTTAAATATTTGTAAAATTGTTAATTCAATGTTAAGGGTGTTAAACAAGTAGTCTTCATGTAAGTGTGTGATAAACAAATGTTTTTTTTTATAAACTATATATATATATATATGTATGTATGTATGTATGTATGTATATCTGTGTGTGTGTTTAAGTTTTCTTCCACCATACTTTATTTAATTGTATGGATGTTTCTTTCATATGGACACCGAGAAAAGTGCAAGTAGTCTTTCATATATGCAAGCTTTTTTCTTCCATCATATGAAAGTTTCTCTAACCATATGCATCCATGTTTCTTCCATGGACACCGAAGATATAATTTATATGTGCAAGTCGTCTTCCATGCATGCAAGCTTTCTTCCACCAAATGCATGGTTCTTCCAATATTATCACACAATATTTCAAGAATTTTTTTTTTCATTATCCAAAAAATTCCTTTTTTAATAAAATTTTATAATATAACTACAAATTTTTATGAACAATTGTGAACCCAAGAGATATCAATATTCATGACATATTTCAAGAAAAAGTGTGAACTATATATATTCGAGAAAACGTCCAATTCCATAACAATATTCACAATACCAATATATAATTTTTTTTTTATATGATCTGAATTTGGTCATTCCACTCCCAAACTTTATTCTTCTTTGAAATTTTGGTACATATTAGAATAAAAGTAGGTACTTTCGCTCATTTAATTTTTTTTAATTACAAATCCTTTACAAATTTCTTCTGCATATTTAATTTTCCTTATTTTGAATACAAGAAAAAGACCATTCCACAGCATTGTTATTTAAATTATTGAACCCATTCTTACATGTTTATGATTCCGGATATATAAAGGCAACCCATTTATATCACCATATCTGAACAAATCCATGGAATAGTGTGCCGGTTTCACAAAAGTATTAATATATTATTTTTGGGTGGCATTATCGAGCACAGTTATTGATTTACACTTTACAATATTATAATCTTAATGTCAGTATGCAACTTGATATATTTTCCCAAACGACTATATTAAATATGTTGAAAAAATTTAAATAATTTTATTTAATTGTTTTTCAAAAATTTAACTGAAATTATCCAAAATTTGATTTTGATAATATAATTTTGAAGTAAACATTCTAGATTGAAGTTACATATACTAACAAATTAAAAGTATTCTCACAAAAAAATATAATTCCAAAATTATAACCCATGATGTATATAATTTTCTGTTCTCAACTACTTTGAAAGGGCATGTTGATGTAAAAATTAGAGAAAACATAACTTTCAATTTTTACACTTTGTACTTGATTTGTTGTTGGTCCCTATATTTTATTATTGATGTTTTAAGTCTGTACAGTTTTCTCCATCTGCAATTTAAGTCCCTACACTTTTAAAGGGATGCTAATGTAGCCTTAACGGTGTTAATTATGCTGATGTGAATAATAACACTATTAATTATATAGTGACGTGTCAGTTAGTTGCAAATGTGTATTTTTTTGAGAAAAAAAGAAAGAAAAGTTGATGTGTATTTTTTAATAATTATATATATATATATATATAAGTAGGGTTTAAGGCTACAAGAAAATGTCATGTATTTATTTTTAGGTTCACTGCAATTCTGTGCTTTAGGGTGCATTTCTTGTGATTTTGTATTCTAAAGTTAGGTTTGGGGTTGGGTTCAAAATAATTTATTATTTTTTAATGTATATAAAATATATTATTTAGGTTTGGAGTTAGAACAATTTTTTTTCACTTTTTGATTATTAAAAAAAATCCCAAAGGTCCTATTTACATACTTTTTTCAATTTTATCCTTTCTTGATGAACGTAAAGGTATTTAATATAGTTATATCATTATTTAAAAGAAAAGATAAAAATGAAAGTACATATCATTCTTTTACAATATTAAGAAAAAAATGAACATTTTTAATATACATGAAATGGTTAAAAGTGTCTTATAATAAGAATTGAAGGGGGTACATATAAGCTTTCCTTTCTTTTTTTTACCCCAGAAAAAATATACATCGGCCACTAACTGACATATCACCATATAATTAATGATGTTATTATCCATATTAGTATAATTTATACCATTAATGCCACATCAGCACCCCTCTAAAAGTGTAGGGATATAAAGTGTAAGCGGAAAACATTGTAGCAACTTAGAGCACCGAAAATAAAGTGAGGAATCAATAGCAAATTGGATGTAAAGTATAGGGATTTAAAAGTTACATTTTTCTTTAAAATTATCGCATTGTGGTCCGTTCTGGAAAAGCCTATAATTGAAAATAGCCCCTGAAATATGGGAATTCATGGTGAGTACTTGTCTATATAATCCTGATTTAAAATTGGATATTTTAATTTAATGTTATTTCTTTTATATTTTTAATTATTTTTATTTAAACACAGATAATTTTCTTATGGTTACCTTTTTTTTTGAAAAGTTCTTTTTTAAAAATATTTACAAATTTAAAACTTAAAATATAGATTTTGCAAGATCTCATGGGCATGACAAAAAAAAACCAAGGATGGGCAAGTTCAAGTTGTCCAAATAGATACTGAATCAATCTAATAAACTATAAATCAAAACCTCGATTAATTCTATGATAAGTCCGCAGGTTTTACAAAAGTTACTAATTAAAGTCTTATTTTCTACTTATTAATCCGCAATCAACAATAGCTAGACAATAGGTCTTTAAACATAATACTCTCTCTGATCCTTATATTATAAGGATTTGTTAATAACTTTACATACACCAAGGAATTTAGGTAAAGTTAGTTCATGCTTTTAAATTTTTAAAATTATTCTTAATAAAGTTCGTTAAGTAGATCAAGACAATGTGCTAGTTAGAAGGTTGTTTTAATTAGTTAGGGAAGATCACATCAAACGACATTTAGGGAAAACACTTTAGATAACTTACAAATGTCTTGCAAGAACAACCATGAAAAAGAAAAGAAAAGAAAATTTACTAGACATTAACCTCTTGAATAAAATACCACCAAGCACTTGTATCTACTAATAACAAGATTGTTCTAGTTTAACTAGTAGTTTTAAGTTCAAGCTTTAGATATGCAGTAGCAATTAAATTCTCAGAGGAAGGCATGCCTCTCAAAGAGATATCCTCAAGGTGTCAACTGGATTAGTTTGGGTCAAATACACGAGATGCCAAAGTTTAAGCATTAAAAAAAAAAACATCCTGAACAAAATTAAAGGCACATTCTAATTAACAAGCTCCTTTCTTCATGTTTTCAATGAAGGCCTTCAAATTAAGATCTTCCTTCACATGATCATCCCTTCCAATAACAATATCATGCAAATTCCTTAACCTAATTTCCATTTCCACATCCTCCATCACCATTCTCAGTCCTTCTTCCACATCCTTCAGTCCAAGTCCATTGAGCCTCATACCTACCTTCCAAACTTGAACGATGTAAGCACAATTCAAGAACTGATCACCTGCCACAGGATAGCACAGCATCTTGCTGTGGAAATCATGCTGTGGAAATCCTATAGACAAGTATATCAAAGATTTTAGGTTAGATTCTTCATATTATTGCATTCATATATATATATATATATATTTGTATACATATAAATCATACAATTGCAAGGAAAAAAAAAGTTATGCTTGCTTTATTATAATTTATATGAACTATTGAAATAAGCACTTTTTCGTAAATTAAATATTTCAGTTTTAGTTTCTAGTTTGATAATAAAAAATATATAAATATATATATATACACTTTAATTTTGTCTCTTAACTATAAGAACATAAGATAAAGAATTTTGGATTCATGTTAAATTGTCTCTAGCTGAATATAACCATAAATCTAACACTAAGTCTGTTAGTAAGAATATCTGATAAATGATGTTGTTCAATGATAAAAATTTGATTGACTTATATTTAGTGTTACGAGTCCCACTTTAGAATATCTTTAAAAAATGTGGTTTATAAATATAACACACTCCTCCTTATTAGTATCTTTTGAGATAGATTTTTTCATGATATCTGCCTCCCAATGAAAATTAAGAGAATAACAAATAAGGACATCATAAGAATATTAATGTCAAGTTAGGACCTTTTCACGATTAAGACTTCCAAATTCATAACTCATTTTCCCTTGTTTTAGTATTGAAATCTTTAAAAAAAATTTTGATTTGACATTAATCTTCTTATCAGGTCCTTACTTATCATTTTCCCATGAATTAAATGAAATAAGTAAGGGATCGAGATCAATCCCCTTGCACTTACAGGTGTTGTATGTATCGATCAACTGATAAGAAATAATTCTCAGAGTTTCGTGATAAATAAATTGAGTTAAATAACTATACAAATACCCGTTTCAGAAATGAGGCCGCATCGAACCGTTTCAGGTATGGAAGCAATCAATCTGTAAGTCGCAAGCATGGCAGGCCAAAACCCAGCAACAACGATACCACACTTGTGGCCAACTTGTATAGCCCAAGAAGCCAGCAATTCAACCACCACACAAACCACCGTGCCGCCACCGCCATCCCGAAGCTCCTGAATCAACTCCTCCAACTGACCAGGCATGGTGTTCTCCATGGCTGATTCAATCCCAAAGAAATCTGCTGTGGCAGTGTCCTTCTGATCAAACCCATCGGATACAGCGACCCACTTGATCTGATCACCACGATGGTGATGATGATGAACGATAATCCGATTGTAGAGCCAAGACCTGGGTAGGGAGGTGCAGGACAATACAATTTAAAAATAAATAATTAAAAAATAATTTTCGAATTTTTTAAAATTAATTACCTTAGGCCAAAAAATATTAACATGAGTAAAATTATACATATTTTTATTTGAAAAAATATATTGAGATGTTTTTATTAAAAATATGCTAATAAGGTTGATGTGAGTTTTAAATTTAGACCTCTAAATATTTTTTATTGAGTCTAGAGAGCTTAAAAAGCTAAAAATATAAGGTATAAGATTGTAAATTTCTCATACTACATGTGCAATTTTTCTCATGTGAGGGGGTGCATTTCCCCCTCCACATGTACGTGGCAGAGCCACTGGTGGAAGCACCATTATTGGTTCGAACCCAAGGTTGAGAAACGCCATGGCTAGCTTCTGCATGGTAGTTACGTGTCCCTGAGCTGGATATGGCACCATAATGATTCTTGTCTTCTTTGAGCTCCTCATATTTCCCATCTCAGGCAAGCAATTATCTTCACAAATATAAGGCATGCTAGTGAGATATATTACTGTTGGCTCACTCTTAATTGCTCATGGTTTGGTTTAGTTTAATTGAATGTAACATTATATATATATATATATATATAAGGTAGCAAGGTACTAGTCAACTAACTATGTGCATGCATGTGAAGTGTGAACTAGGAGGTTTAATTTATATATTTATTTATTAATTAGTTTAGTGAAGCTTATTCTTAGACTACGCAAATACACACTGGTAGACCAGTCAACTTGCACGTGCCTAAATGAGTTATATATGTTGGATTTGCAAACACGCACCCACACTCCACCGCCGGTCACTTTATGGCCGGTGCATTAATTATAAAATTCTTATGGATTGCGGTGCACTACAATAACCATGGATATATAGCAGGACTTATTAATGATTTTTATAGGATTAAAGAATATTCTTGACCCTCAATTATCTGTTGAGCAGCGTCATCATGTAATTTTTTCCTTTAACATTAAAATGATGTATTGGGTTTCCTGTAACTTTGACAATTTTGAATTAAAAAGTGCAGAAAGTGAAAAATTGCAAAAAAAAAACCCAAAAATACACATAAATACCTTATAAAAAAATTAATATCACTTAAACACCCAAAATAGTGTTATAATTTGTAAGTTTTTTTTCAAATTTATAAATCCTCCAAAAATTTTCAGCTATTTTGAAAAATGTGTTCATTTATAAATAACACAATTTGTGGGGAGATTTATAAATTATCATACTATTTTATGAACTTAATCAGATATTTTTTCTTATAACTAGGGTTCTTATTTGTAATTTTATGTCATTTTCTATAATTTTTAATGTACTCTTTTATAATTTGTTAGGTCAATTAATATTCAAAATTAACTTTTTTTTATTAACTGGTTGCCTAACATATTATTTCAAATATTGAAAGAAAAAATTATACAACATTTAAGTTTAGGATACCAGAAGCTTGAACAAATAGTTTAGAGGCAACAATGCTATTATTTCTTTTTATATTATATAAGTTTAGGAGTATTCTGTTTGGTTCTTATTATAAAGACTTGTTAATTATTAATTATTTTACAATAATTAAGAAATTTAGTTATAATCAGTTAATTTTTTTATTTTTAAAATTACCCTTATGAAATTCATTGAATAGAGAATAATAATGAGTGAGTTAGAAAATATTTGTTAATTATATTACAAATATAAAACAAATATTAGGATTAAGTCATTTTTTCAAATTTTCATTCGACACAGATGACATCTAGTTTTTAACAAAATCAAAAAGAAACGCGTTTTTCTTTCTTTGTTTTTTTTTGATGTGTGAGTATTTTTATATTAGAATTTTAAATCAAAGCATGATTTGATGCCTTAAGGAATCGTGTTTTCTACAACCTCCACAAATGGAGTGTGTTTCTCTTGCGGTCTGACTATTATAAGATCCACTTGTGAACATTTTTCTGGGTGGGAAAGTGGGTTAGCTCCATATAGATCATATTTGTATATGTCATTGCGAGGTATTTTTTTTAATTCCAGATTCCATTCAAATTTTGAAGCATATTCTCGTTGCAAAATATTTTTTGAAACAATTTTCACACCATCATATATA
>NW_026556162.1:0-40741 GCF_029017545.1 Prosopis cineraria | reverse complement strand
TCACGCATCTGATCACTCCCTTTGACCATCAAGTTGATCCATCGACCTTTGATTGCCATTCCTTTTCCTTTCGACTCTATTGTATGAAATCAATTAATCGTGCACTGTTAAATTAAGCACTACGTGCATGGCTGCTTTGTTAAGCAATGCGATTTCATGTGCCTGCGTTTTTTTTTTTAATTTCCTTCCACGCCAAATAAAACCTTGTCGTTTCTTATATAGAAGGAATCAGTGTTGGGACTTTATACTTCTTTAGTGTTACTCTCTGCATCCATAGGCTTAATTAAATTCACATGTTATATGTCGTTACATTATTAATTTATATTATGTTTTCAAACTTAACATACGATAACTCCAATTTTCAAATACCAAATCAAAGCGTCCGTGCTAGCACATTTGACGAGTACGCAGCTCTATAGCAATGACAAAACAGAATTTAGATACCTGGAAGCAAAATCCAACTAGCCTGAGGCTGGAAATCTTATGGATAGAAAGTATAAGAAATGTGTGTGTGTGTGTGTGTGTGTGTGTGTGTGAAAGGGTTTTTAGGCTCTTGAAGCACACAATTTTCCATGCTATTTAATAATATCGATAGGTTTAAATCTATGATATTCTGTTCTCTACTTTTACTAAATAAAAAGGGATATAAATAATGTGAAACAAGAAGGAAAATAGGGAAGATAGACAAGGGATGGAAAAAGGAGAAAGAAAGAGAGAAGGCCGGGAAATAAAAATTCTTATCCAACAATCAAGTTGAATAGAATTGAAAATGCTAGGTTATTTATAGAGCCCTAAAAACATTAAAACAATACCTAATCCCCTAATCCATCTAAAATTAAAAGAAGATAATAAGATTATTTAGCTAGTCTAGGTATTTTCTTTGATATAATATTTAATATTAAAGATAATGAAAATAAAAAGCTGAGACAATAAACAATCCTGAAAATTGTAATAATTAATTATTTTATGTTTCATCTAGTTGAAAGAAATCTCCATAGAAGATGTAGATAGCTAGCGGTTGTTAAGCAAAGCGCGTAGTCTATGTTGCATTGTTGCGAAATTCTTCTGAATGGCCTTTGTAATGATTGAGGTATTGGTGAATGAAACCTATTGGTGTTAGATGATGTAATAGTTGGCAATAGTGGAATCAAACCCATGACATCCCACGAATACGATTTTTATATATATATATATATTGGATTTAAATCTTTTAAATTGTTATGGTAAATTTTTATAACTTTTTTAAGAAAAAGAAAGAAGATTTTATATTTTATAAAAATAATAAAATAAATAAAAATCCTAAAAGAAATTTTTTTATCTAAATTCACCAATTCACTTTCACATGATTTAAATCCTTCTTTTTAATTTAAAAAAATTACTATTAAGTAGAACTAAACGCACAATCTTTTTTTTGGCCAAAAAACCCTCTATCACTTACGCCTTTTTGTGCCACTCATCTTTTAAGCTTATTAACGTATGTAGTATGTATGTGCGTGCTTCGTTCACATGCAGTCCCTTGTTTGTTTTGGCTAATTATAGTTGTAGTCCCTAGGCAAAGAAAATCTGGCACTGCTAGGAATTTAGGGGACACTTACATTTAATTATTCAATAAATATATCAGCGAAGGAAATTACGTACGTTCTTCTCGTCAGTTGATAGAACCATTGATTTAAGCAGAGGCACATAATTTTTGTTTCTAGAAACTCATAATCAAGTTTAATAATGATTAAATATTTTATTAGTTACTGATGATTAACCAACCTTCCATTAAATATTCTTGGAAATAAGAAAAGATAGTACTGATGAAGAACCCGCTATACCTTTCACAGTCCTATTCCGCATTTTGTGCCAAGATTGTAGCATTCAGTGCCGCATTAAATTCTCCGTTTCTTTAATATCCGCCACATACCTTCAAATCCTTAACCCATAACATAGTTTACCTCAAAAGGTTCAGATATTTCAGTCACATGCCTCCTTCTTCTCTTTCTGTGCATTTCCTCGCATGCATGCAAAGCTCGTCATCATTTAGGCAGTACTCCTCCTGATCACAAGATGAAGAAGGAAATCCACTTCTTTCTCAAGGTTTTGTTCGACCACAAGAACATTACAAGACAAGTTGTGATTTACATTTCAAATATTATATCATCACTTTAACTTAAGCTTTCATTTTTAGATAGGCTAGTGCGTGTGTGTGTGTGTGTGTGTAAAGCGTCAAACTTGCTGTTTCTTTTTGCAGAACGATTCCTCTCCAACGAAGGCAGAGTTTGTTGCTCATATTAAGAAGCCAAGAAAAAGCAGAAATATGGGCAAAAAAAACGAGAAACCTATTGTTTCAGGTAATTCAAGTATGCCTCGCGAGAAACTCAGGGAGCGAAATCCAAAGCTTACGTCGTACTGTGACTATCCACCACAAGATATACACCCTCCTTCTCACAACGAACCCTAATTAAAGATCTCAAGTATGTGAAAGGGAGAAAGCAATGAAGACAAAACCTAGTGTGTGTGTGTGTGTGTTGTGTGTTATGCGTGAGACCTTGCGAGTATATGTCCGTACATGTTTTTGTGTGTTTCTGCTTAAATTTAACTCTATCCTTTCATTTGGATGGGGAGAAAGATAGAGAGAAGAAAAAAAAAATCTTAAAAATAGTTAAAATAACTATTTTTTAAAAATTTCTGCTCCTAATTTTCTCTTTTATATTTCTTCCTACTTTTCTCTCTATTCAAACCAAGTATATGTGACTTAACTAGTCTGGTATTCCTTTTAATAATGTATATGCGAGAGAATGTTTTGCAGACAAAACATATATCTCATATGTCTATCTAGCTATTGTCATGATCATTCCATAGCTGAATGAGGAGTGAATAGGACTGAGAATTTAATATTTAAATAAATTCTCATAAATTGAATTCTAAATATTTAATGCAGTACTGAATAGAGCTGAGAGTTAAATATTAAATATACTTTCCTTGATCTTGGCACAAATGAAAATTTAATTAAACCTTATTTTTGTCAAAATTATCTTATACTTTGACATACCGAATCATTTTCAAAATTATCTTATAAACTAGAATACATGGAGGGAGTACTATAGTGCTTCATTTTGGTCAAATCTATATTTGGAGATGAGAACATTCATTTTTGATCGATGGTATCTTTATTCAATATTGAAAAATAACTATAGAAAGAAGACAATCTATGGTTTTGATGCTAATTAAGTAAACCAGAAACTGCAGGAAACAAGTTCTTATAGAATTGTTGTGGAGAGTTATATTTGTATATTGGAGCAATAAACTAGAATCAAATCCAAAAAATGGAGATGTGCATGACAGAAGAACCAGTTAAAAATAAGAATTTTGATCTTGGACATAGAGGTGTTCCAGTAAAGATTAATTGATATCAGAATACGGTTATAATTTAAAGTTAGAGTTATAACTGTATCTATTTAATCATATGAATCCAAGTGCCATTCTTTGATATTAATATATAGTTAAATCAATTGCTAACAAATAGTCGATCAAGATGCACTAATTAAGTTCATTATAAATTCTATAGGTTGATATTTGATTTTAAGGGAATTGATATTGATTTTGTCAAAAGATAGTTAAAAGACACTCTCTCTCGTCCTATTTATAGGACAAAAAGAAAAGTTTTTTAGGGTCTTATTCATAAATTACCTTACAAATTATCCATTTTTCTTTTACTGAATGTTGGTGAAAGAAAGAAAATATATTATTAAAATATGTATATTTAATAGGAGTAAAATAAAAACTTCTTAAATTTTTACATAGGATTAATAAGTTTTAAATTTTTTAATCTAAGTTAAACATGTTGAAAATAACTTATAAATATGATCATAGGAGTGTATACACAACTATTATGGCTGAAGTTAATTTAAGATGATGTTATAGTATCGATATAATTAATTGCTTATTACTTGGCTTTAGAAAGCTACATTAATTAAGATGGTCGATATTGGATTCACAAAACTTTTTTAATTTTCGGGAATGCAAGTAGTAAAATGTTTTCCCATTGGATTCCCTTTCAAAAGTTTTTGTTGTTTCAACACAGAGCGAGCAAATTATTCTCTTCGTACCAAAATATAAAGCATTAGTCACTAATTCACAATTTTAAAAAATGTTAGTTAAAACAAAAAAAATTATATTTTCAATTATACTCTCATTTAATATCTTATATAAGTGCCTTGAAAATGATAATTAAAATTTTAATGCATCATTTTTTTTTTCAAAAAGAGTAATAAATGTAGGGTTATAGTTGAAAAAACAATTATAAAAGTTACTCAATACTCCTTTCATCCTTATATATAAGGTGTTTTCTAGAAACTTATTTTGTCTCTAAATATAAGGGGTGGTAATGATATTTTTAAGTAATTAAATAATTTTACCCTTATCTTGAAAAATAAAATAGATCATTAATTGTATGTTTTCTTCACCATTATCATGATATTAATTATGATATCATTATGGATAAAACTAAAAAATTATTATATTTTTATGTGAATTCAACTAAATAATAAATTTTTATTGGTATGTGAAATTCAGTTAAAAACATCTTATATATATAGAAATGGAGAAAGTATTTAATATTTTGTCAAAATAGCACTTTTACAAAATGCTCTATATTATGATCAGAAGTAAGGAAGTGAGGAAAATGAGGGTCATGTAATCAACGACTGATGATTTAATAACTTGCATGTGGAATAACCATCACTTTCATGGCTGCAATTTTTCTTCATTTGATTGTTGATTTCCTAGTGAATAGCACATGAATATAATATTTGACAGCATAAAATAGAGGAAGCGGTAAAAATTCATTGTTTAATGTGTAATAATCTAACTCTGAGGGTGGAGGAACCAGGAGGGTACGTATGCAATTAATGCACAGAGGAAGGCAGTTAAAGATGGACACTTGAAAAGAGAAGCACAAATGTTAGGGAAAACCGTAAAAGTACATAGCATTATAGGATTCAATATACTCCTTCTATGATTTATAAGTCATTTTCATTATATTTTATTGTAATTAAAAAAATTTAAATTTTATTAACTTTATCTTAAAATTTAATAAGTTTTCATCTTTATCCCATCTCTATCTCTAATAAAGATAAAAAAAATTATTGTTAACATTTAATAAGTATAAAGGTAAAAATGAATATAAAAAACAGTGAAGTATTCTATATTAAAAATAATTTTTCTCTCTCTATCCTATGAATAGGATAAGAGAAATGAAAACTATTTGGAAAAGTTTCAGTAATTTGGTCAAGTTATTTAAATGGAGAATGATAAGATTAGGACCCCAGCCAAATTGGTATGCTATGGAGAAATTTTCTAAAATTGAATTGATCTCTCAGTGGTGATAGAGAGTTACGTGGGATAGAACCGAAACTAAAGAAACTCATTGACAGGGCTATTTGCAATGTGGATTTATGAACAGCAACAAGTGACGTCAAAAAGACATGTCTGAATCATGTATAGACATCGTCAGAGTGCCCCGTTCCTCCAGAGACAGAGGACAAACAATGGACACTTTCAATGGAGCGACTCTTCCAAACGTATGTTGCCCTGACAATTAAAGTAAAAGATATCGTTGAAATGGAACGACAAACAATCAGCTCTTTAAATATAATGGATTGAACACTTAATGGCGATAGTCACCAAGAACATCGTTCTATATATATATATATATATATATTGTTTCATCGATCACGTTCATCTGAAACTTGCAAACTTAAACAAGCCTTCTTCATTCAGTCTTTAAATCAGTCTCAGCAAACATGGCTGCCTCCTTTTTGAAGCTGTTTGTCGCCCTCTCCATTGCCCTCTTGGTTTTTTCTCCCAACGGTCAATCTACTCCCTTCACCATTTCCTCTTTTCATATTTTTTTGGGGACCGGTTTCTGTGCTCTCATCCTTCAGATGAGATCTGAACCATCCAGATTTTAATCTCGATGGTCCAGATTTAATGTATTATAATATATTATATTATTAAAATAAAATGTATAAAAATTATAAAGTAATTTTAATAAGTTTTTTATTTTTAGTCTGGTCTAGATTTAATCTAATGGGTCTAATTTAATATTAAAATTTTTATAATTAATGTATATTGATTATTTAGATGTACTTTACATGAACCTGAACTATGCAGAATAAATCTGAATAATTAATATACATCAATTATAAAATTTTAATATTAAATTAGACCCTTTAAATTAAATCTAGATCACATTAGAAATAAAAAAATTTATTAAAATTATTTTATAATTTTTATAAATTTTTATTTTAATAAATATAATATATAATAATGTAATAATACTTTAAATCTGGACCATCCAGTTTTGGATGGTCCAGATCTCATCCTAAGTATGAGCAGGGAAACTCAATCCTATTATTTTTTTTTTTTTTTGGGTACAATGCATGGCCTACTCTTTATATATACGTGTGTGTGGGTGCAGAGAATGTTGAGGCAGCACTTTGTGGAAGACTTAGCGAAACATTTCGTGGGATTTGTGTGGACAATGCTACCAGTGAATGTGACGCAGCATGCCTAAAAAAGGATGCTGTTCAGGGATCTTGTCATGTCTTCGGATTTGCATGCACTTGCTTATACAACTGTTCAAAGTGAGCCAGTCTGGGCTTTTAGCATAACCATTCGAGCAATCTACTAGAGGTTTACAGTTAGATCCTACCAGTATCTTCTCATATATGCTCATAATCAGTACTAGCCTTAGTCAGTCACCTAATTTCTGCAGAGGGGCTGCCTCGTCGACGAAAGCAATTGGTTATGCTATTTGTGTACATTCCATAAATCATATAAGGTATCCATATATTGGCTTCCAAAGATCTTTTGGCGCATTGGTCGATGGACATGGATCAGTAATTTGCTCTTCGAAGAAATTAATTTTTGTAACTCAACTTCACAGTATAGCATCCACCTCAGCTTGTCTTCAAGCCCACGTGCAGAAACTGGAATAGATGTATAAGCAATGGAGAGTAAAAAGTTTCTTCATTATGGGTTATTATGTATAGTTTTTGATCATGTAGTAATTTTTTTATTTTATTCATATAACTACTATTATTTATTGATTGTCTCTTTATCTAAAACTTACAAAAAATTGTAAAAATAATGTTTCTTGTAACGCATGGGTGATAAACTAGTTCATATTTATATCAATAGTACACGATTTTTACCCTGTAAACATCCCTTATTGAGAGAGAGAGAGAGAGAGAGAGAGGGAGAGAGAGATTAAAGAAAAGATTAGGAACAATTAAATTTATGTTGGAAAGTAAACCATTTAATAATTAAAGCCACATCTAACAAATTAATTGTAATTTGGGACAAATTTAACAAGTTAGACTGCCACCTTTAATAACTTTCTAAAATAATATAAAGTAGTTAAACTGTGACTTCTATTCAAAATTAGACCAGGTAATATCAATGGACACTTGTAAACATAGCAACAGAAAAGGATTCTTTCGTTCCATTTCGTAAGATATCTTTTTAGAAGGTTTTGCCAAAAATGATCTCTTTGCTCCACTTTCAAGCGTCCTCCTAAACGTACGGTACATTTCCACTCGGCATCATTCACCTGTTTACTCTTGACGAAGTCCTCGTGTGTGTAATCCAGCCGACGAGCAAGTGACTGTTATTGAGTCGTGAAAGGTATAATTCATAATAATTTTCTTGACATCAACTAATTAAATATGGATTAAGTTATAATTAAAAGATTAAAAATCATTTACAATGAATAATTTAGGTCGAGTCGTTACATATAATTCTTTCTTTTATTTTTAACCAAAAAATTAAAAAATTTAGGTTCTTATATTATATACAGTTTTAATTTCTAAAAAAAATGGATTTTTCAGTATGTAGGTTTTCTCTTTTCGTTCTTTTTACCTTTTTTTTTTCTTTAATAATGCGATTGGGTGTTTGACATACAATATTTTTTTGACCCCTTTATAGTGTAGAAGAGGACATACTCAGCGCCGCCGCCACCCCCCAAAAAAAAGAAAAGAAAAAAGCAGCATAGATGTGTGTGGATATATATAACGACAATTCATTTCTAGAATTATCCGTATGTTAGAAACAATTTTGGCACTTAGAATATTCAAAATAGATCGAGGCGTTTGACCTTTAATAAAAATAGAAAGCCCAATATGTGCTGGTAAAAAAATATAGCTAAACCATGCCATCGCAAGAGCTGAACTAAGAGAGGACAAAAATGCAAGCTAATACACACGGACAGGAAGATATGTATGCGTATATGCAAGATTGTTTTGAGTGTCATAAATATCAGAAAATTAGTATATCATGTAATTTTCAAACAAACAAACTCTGGATGAAACTTTCAAATGTAGTCTTATACACTGCTTAGTACGTAATTAACTCATTCGTCATGCACTTTTCCATGTACATGCTGTATACGGCACATGTCCTTTATATTTTATGCACATATATAATAAGATAGAGATCTATTCTCATGGTTTCCCTACATATAATGACACAATGCATTGTTGCATCTTGTATTGAGATATATACAACGAAGCATGCTCGTCATTCACGAGATCGTGTCTTCGATATTGTTGAAAGCCACAACCACGTCCATATGTGAACACTATATTTTGATTCCTTTTATACAGATACACACACACCACCATGAGCAACCTTGTGATTTTCTTCTTTGATATAGGATTAATCTTGGGGTTGTGGACCAATACTATGATCCATGCAAAAGCCCAAGTAAGCGATAGTTTGAATCCAGGTGATCAGCTGAACAGCACGTCCAAGTAATGTTCAGCAAACAAAAGGTTTTGCACGTTCACGACGATAGTGACAGACCACAGCCAATCGGTTTACTTCACAGTATATCGGAACTCAGAAGGCGCAGGTATGGCCGTATGGATCGCAAACCGAAACGATCCCATATTGGGCTATGATGGTGGCTATTTATCTCTGGACAATGCTGGTACTATGCAAATAATACGTCAAGGTGGTGAACCACTTATCCTGTACTCGCCGTCTGAAGATATAAACAAAACAAAGGCCATCTTGCTTGACACAGGCAACTTTGTTCTGCAAGAACTTGACCCAGATCGATCAGTGAAGAGTGTGTTGTGGCAAAGTTTTGATTATTCCACTGATCTTCTTCTCCCAGGGATGGAACTAGGCGTGGATCACAGAACTGGGGAAACAAGCTCACTGGTTTCTTATCTAACTAGTGACATTCCATCTTCTGGAGCATCCACACTTGAATGGGACCCCAAAAGAGGTGAACTGATAATCCAGAGAAGAGGACAGATTTATTGGGCAAGTGGGGTTTTAAGAAACCAAAGATTTGAATATATTCCAGAAGAAACTCAAGCCATGAATCGATATACCGTTGTTTCAAACGAAGACGAAGAGTACTTCAGTTACACAGTGACGAAGATTATGCGGAATGGATTCTGTATTATGATGGGCAGTTAGTGGATAGCAAAGGAAGCTATATTGCAAGGGCTGATATGTGTTATGGATACAATACTGATGGGGGGTGACAGTTATGGAGCCAACCAACTTATAGGCATGTGGGTGAAATATTTGAGAGCGAGACTGTTAACTTGAGAAATGTAGACGCGTCTAATTTCAGTTTTGTTGACGAGAATGTCACGACAAGTGATTGCAAGGCCATTTGCTGGGAGAATTGCAGCTGTGTTGGGTTCGCAAGTTTATCAGATGGTGGCACTGGATGTGTTTTTTATAATGTACCGTCATATGTCAAATTTCTTGACGCCAATAATAGTGGCGATAGCTTTTTCTTGCTTGAAACCTCTCGAGAACACCGTAGAAAGTCTATTCTAAACCGCGTCATGTTGGGTGTGAAGCATTTAATCAGAAGGTGAATTCTTAAAAGTATATCTTGGTTTTTTCCCCCTTATTACTCAACAATGTCTGATCAACCTCGATTTATTTCTTTTAAAGCATGAGAGTCATTTTACACCATCATAATTCTAATATTTATTTCATTCCTTTTTTATGTTGTATCTGGACGAACCGTTAAAAGTGTTTTTTTTTTTTTTTACGAGAGTCGAAAATATCATTGCCTTTCCTTCTGTTTCCTTCCATTTGTAGGGGTTCCCAAACATACCTTCAAGAAAAAAGAAAGATATATGACAGTAATTCCAATTGCTAATGAAATATTATGGCTATTAAAGCAAATATATATGTCCGTAGCCAAAAAGAAAAGGAAATACGCACACATGCCCGATAAGAAGAGTTTATTCAAAAATGAAGATGATTTGTCATTTTTAATAATCCATGATCTTATGCCTTAGGACAATCTATTCTACCAAAATAACTTAAATTATTTGATTAGACATGCTTTAAATTTTATATATTTTTAATCTATTTTCTAACTTTTAAATACCAGATTTTTCTTTATCTCCAATATATACATGAAAACCCTTCTAGCTTTACAGTTTGCAATTAATGCAGATACAAAAAAATGGATATGGATTATTGTTGTTGTGATCGGTACTGCTCTATTCATTTGTTGTGTTGGCATTCTGTGGTTAATACAAAGGAGAACAAAACCCAAAGGTAAAAAGATCTCTTGAAACATGATGGGATATATATATATATATATATATATTTATATGTAGCACATTATTTTGATTATTCTTTGTTATTCTCTATGAACCTAATCAGAGGCGATTCTAATTGTAAGTAGAGTAGAAGTTATTATCAATAGAGTGTAGAAAATAAAAAAAAATGGATAATGAAAATACTGACTTATAAATTCTAATGGATGTCCAGATATTAATTGTAATAACCTGAAAAAAATAATTAAAAAATAATAATAAATAAAATTACAGATAAGTATTTTGATTTGGTTTATTTTTAGCTTAGAGAAAGTATTAAAAAAAAAATTTATGATCCAGTAAAATGAGTGCTGTACATTAAATTGTCAGGGCGTAAGTTCGAAACTTCTGAAGGCTTAGAGATCAATTGTGTTTTGCTTCAGTTTTAGTAAATATGACCATACTGCCCCTCAGATTTTTTTTAAAAGAAACAAGAAACACGCGCACGCAGATCAGGTATCTTGTTCTCCCCTTCCCATATGTTTTCGGCGAATTCTCTAGAACTAAGCGTGAGGGAGAGGGTGAGCTTGGTCCTTCATTGTTCATTCTCCGCCCTCCCTTCTCCGCCTTCTTTCTCGTTCACTGCCGACGACTATGAGAGCACCAGAGCTGTCTTCTTCCATCTTTGTCCGAGTAGCTGAAGGAGGTGCGTCGATCTGCTCTGTTTCACTCTTCCCTGCTCTGCATATTCTCCTTCATTCTGGCTTCTTCCGTTTTCTCCTCCTGTCATCGGCGAGTGTGTGTGTGGAGGCGGAGAAGCCTAGCTTGTCGACGCTGCAGACTTCTAATTTTTCCCCCGTTTTGCAACGCTGCCCTGAGGGAATTAAGGCGAAAATGTTACAAAAGTGGCTAATTAGAAAAAAGTTATATTTAAAAATATCTCAGATAAGTGGAT
Organism: Prosopis cineraria; assembly: GCF_029017545.1. NCBI lineage: Eukaryota > Viridiplantae > Streptophyta > Magnoliopsida > Fabales > Fabaceae > Prosopis > Prosopis cineraria. The sequence goes on along the minus strand of NW_026556162.1, from coordinate 29,218 downwards.
AGCGTCCCAACTGATTTTTTTTTCAATCAAAATTTCCTTTACTAAAATATTACGTTTTTCTGAAAATCATTTTAATAGCATTAATGCGATTATTGGATATTTGTTGATTAACATTTCTTTATTTTGAGAAATTAGCTTTACCAAATTTGAAATGTTATTTGATCAATTAAGTCAAGTTTGAACTTTGATTATGAGATTTTTATTTTATCAAATACTGGATTGATATAGAGAATGATTCATGCGAGTTTGACGTTGAAATTTTTTTTATTAAATAAATGCAAGCATGAGCATCAGATATGAAATTTGATTCTGGCAAGTTTTAATGCTTAAAAGTATTCATGCGAGTTTGATTTTGAGAATGAGAACTGTATCTTGAAAGTGATAATTTTCTCGCATGTTTGAAAATGATTTTAAAAAAAGGACTTTATATAGAACACTGGTTGCTAACGGCAGTTCCGTTAGCCCTTGGCGCGCCATGGTACACCTAGCTAGCAGGGTGTGTATAGGAGGTGCTAGCCCCGTGCGATGGCCAACGCACGTGGAATGGAGGGATGATTATTCGTGAGCATCGTACTCACATTTGTTTCGTGGCTTCAAGCCGCGTTTGGTTAGCATTACCTTCGTGGACTGTGTGTTCACATTTGTTTCGTGGCTTCGGCTGCGTTTAGTTATTTATCCTCGTGGATTGTGTGTCCACGTTTGTCTTCGTGGCAAGAGCCGCGTTTGATTATTTACCCTCGTGAACTTTGTGTCCACATTTGTTAATTGTTCTGATAAGTCCCTGTAATTATAATATGATTATTTAATGATTTTGTATTCCATTGGTTCTTACTTAGTAACTTATTTATAATTATTTCTTTCATTTATATGCTTTCTTAAAATTAAGTAATAACATTTGCTACGATATCTCAATGGTTTAAGATTTCATTTAAAATTTTATAGAACTAATTTATTTCAAAGTTTATTAAATTTTTATGGAAATTATTATTTCTTTGACTTACATAATTATTTCAAATTTCCTTTTGATTTACGTTCAATTATTTATTGTTGGGACATTATTCACTAGAAAATTATTTTTGGCCTCAGATACTTTAACTGATGCTGATCCTTTTGTTGACCCTTGAGGACATCTAGATGTGGCAGGTGAAAAAAAATTTATTGAGATCCCTCCTTTTGATGTAAATACAACCACTTATATATTTTATTTTGAAAAGTATGATTAGATGCTCCACGTAGTTTATAGTTAGATTTCTATGTTAATATATGTTGTCTATTGGCTGGAAGGAGTTGAACTCCTGATGGACATCATATTTTGTGTGAAATATCGTGTTATAGAATTTTCGAGAGATTCTATTTACAAGAGAGGTTCAGTCGAGATTTCTAAAATATATATATATATATATATATTGAAACCAATGATTTTAAAGCCGGACCGGACCGGACGGTCGGACCGGTCCGACCGTCGGCCGGTCCACATTCCGGCTCGGCCAGAAGGGAAAAACCGTGTGATAGGTTGAGCCGGGTTGAGCCGGCCAAAACCGTCAGTTGGGCCGCGAACCGGAGTTGGGCCGCGAACCGGGTCCGGTTTTTAAAAGCCAGACGGTTCTATTTTTTTTGCCCCATATATTTTAGAAAGAATGCAGAACAAACCAGAGTCGCAGACAGAGGGATACCGGCACCGCACGCACGCTCAGCTCTTAGATTGCAGCTCGCAAGTTTGTCACGGTTTCAGATCTCTCGTCTCTTTGAGCTACAAAGTCACCGTTCGGTACCGATTTTCAGATCGCCGCATCTGGTTTGGCTTCTTGTTTCTATTCTCGGTTTCACGGTTTCAATTCAGAGCTGCGAACTGCGAAGTCACGGACTCACGGTTGGCGCATCTGGTAAATTTCTGATTTGGGATTTGATTAAGGTTTCTGTGCTGACTGCTGAGTACTTTTCTTTAATTTTTATCTGTTTATTTTGCTTCTCCATTTTTGATTATTTGCGGTTTTGTGAGTGTGTCTGTGTGTGCATTGACTTCTTAAGGATTGAAAGAGATTTAACAGGAATTTCCAGTATTATGGAAGCTGAAGAGATTGAAAGAGTTGGAAGATTTCGTTTTGTATCGAAATTGATTTTATCCGCTATTTTTTGGGCTCTCACGGGATGTTTTGCCATGGGTAATGAAAGCTGTTTTCTTCTTCAACTTCGATTTACATGTGGTCTAAGTGAATTGAATTATCCTTCGCTTATAATCTTTCTCTTGGTTACTTCGGCTTCTTAAAAAAAATTAAAGACCCCCCATTTCATTTTCTCTTGGTTTCTATATAATTCTTGACCCTTGCTGTTATCAATTGGAAAACCGGGAGTAACTTGGATTGAAACTGGATTGAGTTATGTTGTTGTTTGCTTCTTACTTCTCCAATTGATTATGGTGAAATTTCATTGTTATTTAAATAGCATCTCTTGTTGCTAATTTGTTAAAACAGCATGTTTTATTAAGCTAACATCTGTCCGCATGCAATTCCCTAATGCAGCGGGAATATACTCAGCAGTCAGCACAGAGCCACAGACACATTTTCTTTGAGCTTCGATTTCAAGCTTCCCACTGTGACTTCACTGAATTTTTATTTTTTCCAGAGCTGTGACTTTACTGAATTGATTAGGTCTTTTAATGACAAATCTAAATTTTGCCTTGTAGAAAATGACATCTGAAAATGCTTCAACTACTGCATCAACACAATCTGTTAGATCAAAGACAGATCCTACATGGGAGCATTGTGCTGAGGTCAAGCTCCCAGATGGCAAAATTCGCCTAAAATGTTTGTACTGTGCAAAAGAATTTGCTGGTGGAGGGATTCATAGAATGAAACAACATCTTGCTGGAAAGAAAGGGGATGCAATAAGTTGCAAAAAGGTGCCTGCTGATGTTCGCTACCGACTTGAAGAAAATTTAAAGGAGATTAGGGAGAATAAAGGCAAAAGGCAAGATAGTTATGAAGAGGACAATCCATATGGCCCTAATGTCACACCATTAGAAAGTCATGATGGAAATTTAGAAGAAATTTCTACTCCTCAATCTCAAACCCTCAAGGAAATTCAATCACAAAGTCAAACGCAACTTGGAAAAAGAAAGGCTCCTATTGACAAATATTTTGCACCAAGAACAACCCCAGGAGCACAGCCAGGGATACGAAGTGCGCTTGCAGGTAAAGAACCTATACGTAGGGCAGACATGGCTTTTGCTAAGTGGATGTATGATTGTTGTATCCCATTGAATGTTGTCAATTCAGCATTCTTTCAACCTATGATTGATGCGTTTACAGCTATTGGCCCTGGTTATAAAGGGCCAAGTTATCATGCCATGAGAACTAAATTACTGCTTGATACTAAAAAGGAAGTTCAATTAATGGTTGATAGTTTTAGAAACTTTTGGGATGATACTGGTTGTACAATCATGGCCGATGGTTGGCAAGATCAAGCAAATAGGCAATTGATTAACTTTCTTGTCTATTCTCCTAGGGGAATTGTTTTTATTAAATCTGTTGATGCATCAGACATAGTCAAGGATGCCCAAAATTTGTGCAACTTATTCACTGAAATGGTTGACTTTGTTGGAGTTACAAATGTTGTGCACTTGGTAACTGATAATGCAGCTAATTATAAAGCTGCTGGGCGGTTATTATGTGATAAATTTCCTTCTATTTTTTGGTCTCCTTGTGCTGCACATTGTTTGAACTTGATTTTAGGAGATATCGGTAAAATGGATATTGTGATTGGCTTGGCAACACGTGCATCTATGGTGACAAAGTTTGTTTATAATCATGCCTTTTTGCTTGCTTGGCTGAGAAAAAGAGAAGGTTGGACTGAAATTATTCGCCCTGGGGTGACACGATTTGCTACCACTTTTATTGCATTGAAAAGTATTCATGAGCATAAACATGATTTGCAAGCCTTGGTAACTAGCAAAGTATTTTTAGATTCTAGATACTCAAAAGGAGAAAAGGCAAAGGATGCGACTTTAATAGTGCTAGACAATCAATTTTGGAATGATTGTAAAATTGTAGTCCAAATTGTTTCACCACTTATTCGATTGTTGAGGATTGTTGATGCTGATGAGAGGCCTTCACTTGGGTATGTATATGATGGCATGTACAGGGCAAGAAAAACTATCAAGAATATATTAATGAATAAAAAGCCCTTGTATAAGCCTTACACAAGGATTATCAAGAAAAGGTGGGATTCTCAACTTCGTCAGAAGCTTCATGCAGCAGCTTATTTCCTAAATCCTGTGTTCTTTTATGATAAGCAGAGCTTTTCTAAAAAGCCAGAGGTTATGGCTGGATTTCTTGATGTTTTGGATAAGACAATCACTTCTAACAAAACCAAGTTTGTACAAGAAAGTTTGTTGTATCAAGATAGAGTTGATAGCTTCGGTCGTTCCTTGGCCATTTCATCTATAAACTCATTGCGGCCAAGTAAATTTTAATGCTTTTTTCATTTAACTTTAATAGTTTTTAGTTTTTATAGTTCTTACTTGTGTTTATTTTTGATGCTAAATTTTGCAGATGAATGGTGGAAAATGTTTGGTGATAGTGCACCAAATGTTAAAAAATTGGCAATGAGACTCTTAAGCCAAACTTCATCTTCATCTGGTTGTGAAAGAAATTGGAGTGTTTTTGAAAGAATACACTCTAAAAAAAGGAATAGGTTGGAGCATAAAAGGTTAAATGATCTTGTGTTTATTCATTACAACCTTCGTTTGAGAAATAGGTATATCATTTAATTATAGCTAAACTTTGTTTAACATGAGTTTAATTGTAAGTTAACTTCTAAAATTTTAATACTTTGGTTATGTGTTTTAGAGTTTATAACAAGAAAAGATCTTTTGATCCTATTGATTATGAAAGTATTGGTGACATTGAGTATTGGATCATGGAAGATGAAGATTCTCCCACCCTTAATTATGATGAGATAGAAGAAGCTATGCTTTATGATGATACAATAATTCCACAAGTTTCTATCAATCAAGATGAAGGTTTGATCTTTGAAATTTTTTAGTATTTAGTCATGTTATTTTTTTCTTATAATATGTGTTACTTATTAATTTTAATATTTGATTTGTTACATTATTCAATAAAGGTAATAATGAAGGAGGAGGCAATGAGGTTCCGTCTGGGGGTGGATGTTCAATCATAGAAGGACTTGATTTGAGATCTTTTGCCCAAGAAGATGTTGAAACTTATAGTTATGATGATTTACGGGAAACTCATGCTTGGCTTAATCAGGATCCACCAATCTTTGATAAGTCATGAATAGATAAATATGATGTTATGCTTGTTTAAATTGTTGGTGTGTTGTGTTGTATTGCCTTGTTAGTTGTTATTTTGTCATATGTTGAAGTTGAAGTTGACTATTTATCTTGATATTTTAATTATTTGATATTTTGTTTATATTATTTTATAGATATATAATTTTTAAATTTAATTATGACGTTACCGGTTCGACCATTGGTCCAACCCGGTTGGACCATACGAACCACGGACCGCTGTCCTCTCCGGTTCAATATCCGGTCCGGTTTTAAAAACATTGATTGAAACTTTTATTATAATGATTTTTATTAGGTATGTCATAATTTTTAATACAAATTTAACTATATTTTAAAATAAAAAGATTTTTTTATTTAGGGCTTAAGGGATGTGTGATATGGTTTACATCCCGTGCCGGTCACCCTCTATTTTTAGAGTGTGACATTAATGAACTTGAAAATAATCAACCGAGAGAACATGGTTTGAGAGTATTCAGCTATGCCTCTGTCATGGGTGTGACAACCATAAAATTTTAAGTTAAAATAATAATAAATGAGTAAATGAAATAATAATGATAAATTATATATATAGTAATTGTTTTGAGTGTATTTTATTTATGTTTGGAATAACTGCAATAAGGAGGAGTGTTAGTGTGGTGAAAGTAGACAAATAATATAATAATTAAAGAGTTTAAATTAAGATTAAAATTTATGATTAAATACTTGATTATATTTTAATAATTCTTGAAACAACAATATGAAGAGGAATGTTGATCTTGTGAAAATTGTGATAAAAAATAAAAAAATAAAAAAAAAATAAAAATGATTCATTAGCTCTTTGATTTTTTTTATAAAAATGTATAAACATGAGAAGAGTTTTGTCTTGCATTAGTTTTAGGAAATTGTCATTTTTGCAAAAAAAAAATTAAAATTAAAATTAAAACAAGTTATATATATATATATATGAACATACACGTGGAGAGGGGAGATCAGAATTTTCTTTCCTTCCTTTATGAACATACACGTGGAGAGGAGAGATCGTATTTTTCTTTCCTTCCTCTTCTCACACTGAGACACGGGAGATTCGAGAGAGCTCATCCACCGCCTTTCTTCTTCCTCATTTCTGCTCACCTGTCATCGGCCACCGTGAGAGTCACCGTCCGTTCACTGTTTTAGCTGTTCAGGGAGCTTGCGATCTCCCTTCTTCATTTTCATGGCCGTTGACTCCCTCCCCTGTGCAGCTCGTCCAATAACTACTATTTCTTCCATTCGGCGTTGGCGTCTGTAGGTGTGTGCTGGAGGCTTCATCTTCCTTCTCCATTCAAGCAGCTGCGAGTGTGAGCTGTGGTATCTTTCCCCTGCGTTGTGTTGCTGTGATTCACTGCTGTAGGAGCTTCGCCGGACACCAGCTCCTTCCTCCCCTGTTCACGCATCGATTTCTCATTTCTCTGCGTCTCTCGCCTCTTTTTTTTCTCAGTGTTCGCTATCACCTCTGTCACTCATCTAATCGCCGGTCACCATGGAGTGTTCGTTGTAGAGGCATGCGTGTCGTCTCTTTGTTCGCTGTTCTATCTTCTCTGTTCGCTGAACCATTTTTTCTTCGACCTTGTCTGTGCTGATGGTGGCTGCGGGAAGCTACGCTGCTGGGGAGGTAGAGCATGAAGGAGTTTTGAGTTGCTGCTGTTGGAGGTTTTTATCAGCCTTTTCTCTTTCTTTCTTCATTGCAGCAATAACCAGAATTCTTCCCTCCTCTGTTGAGCGTAAGTTTGGATTCTCCTTCCTTTTTCTGTCTTTAGTTGGCATTATGAGGTATAGAAGCTTCAAATCATTTTTTTTTCTTCTTGTTCCGTGTATGTGTGTGCATGTGTTATGATTGAGATGGTGATTCTTATTCTTGTCTGCTGCTGTAAATGTGGAGTACGGGTGATAATTTAAGTTGAAATTCTTAGTGTTAAGGAGATGATAATAATTGATAGGTATGAGTTTATGGGAGAAGATTTGTTGAGGATTTGAATATAATGAAGGTGGTTTGGCTTGAGTTTTCCTCCCTTGAAATTAAGTTGATTCTTATAGTGGAATTTGATTGACAAAATAAGTTAATTATTTTTATAAAACTTGGGAAAAACAAGAAGTTGGTTTAATAGTGTATAGGTTAGAATTTGAACATGTTAGGTAAAATTTTGAAATTTTGAAATTAGTTTGGTCTTGAGATACAAGGGAACCTGGAAAAAACTTTGTTATACTTGATGATATTTATGATATTGAATTAAAGGGGCCATAAGATTAGTTGTGGTTGTGATTGTGTAAGGTAAGAAATTGTATTCATTTGACTAAAGCGTATTTTGTGAAGAGTTATTAAAAAGCCTTAAGGATAAATCATTTATTAGTTATTAAGGGAAGGAGGCATGGTAAAGATAAATATATTAATATAGGTGAGAGAAATGAACAAAAAGAATATAAATTTTAAATACAGAAGGTAGGTTAAAGACAAATAAGGATTGAGAACTTTAAAAATGTTCTAGATTACATATTGGGTTCACGAATGTCTGTTAGAAATATATGAATTGAATTTATATTAAAGAAAGATGGTTATTCTTTTGGTCTAGGTGATAGCATAGTTAAAGGGAAATGGAGAGGTATTAAAAAAGCACATATTATTAATTTGAGAGTTATCAGGTAAGTGGATATCGTCCCAACTGATTTTTTTAATTAAAATTTCATTTACTAAAATATTATATTTTTCTGAAAATCATTTTATAGCATTAATGCGATTATTGAATATTTGTTGATTAACATTATTTTATTTTGAGAAATTAGCTTTACCAAATTTGAAATGTTATTTGATCAATTAAATCAAGTTTGAACTTTGATTGTGAGATTTTTATTCTATCAAATATTGGATAGATACAGAGAATGATTCATGCGAATTTGAAGTTGAATTTTTTTTATTCAATAAATGCAAGCATGAACATTGGATATGAAATTTGATTCTAGCAAGTTTTAAAACTTAAAAAGTATTCATGCGAGTTTGATTTTGAGAATGAGAACTGTATTTTGAAAGTGATGATTTTCTCGTATGTCTGAAAATAGTTTTAAAAAGGGACTTTATATAGAACATTAGTTGCTAACGGCAGTTCCGTTAGCCTTTGGCGCGCCATGGTACACCTAGCTAGCAGGGTGTTTGTAGGAGGTGCTAGCCCCGTGCGATGGCCAATGCACGTGGAACGGAGGGATGGTTATTCGTGAGCATCGTACTCACGTTTGTTTCGTGGGCTTTGTGCCGCGTTTGATTCTGTGGCCTGAGCCATGTTTGGTTAGTATTACTCTCGTGGATTGTGTGTCCACGTTTGTTTCGTGGCTTCGGCTGCGTTTGGTTACTTACCCTTATGGATTGTGTGCCACGTTTGTCTTCGTGGCAAGAGCCGCGTTTGGTTATTTACCTTCGTGTACTTTGTGTCCACGTTTATTAATTGTTCTGATAAGTCCCTGTAATATGAATTTGATTATTTGATGATTTTACATTCCTTTGATTTTTAATTAATGAATTATTCATAATTATTCATTTTATTTATTTACTTTTTTTGCAATCAAGTGATAATAATACTTGATATGGTATTTTAATAATTTAAGATTTTATTTAAACTTCATAAAATTCTTTTATTTTCAAAGTCTATTAAATTTTTATGAGAATCGTTGCCTCTTAGAATTGCATAATTATTTCAAGCTTTTCTTTTATTCATGTTCAATTATTTATTGTTGGGACGTTATTTACTGAAAAAGATATTTTGGTCTCAAATGGTATAGTTGAACTTGTGACTCGAGATATTTACTGAAGAGTTTTGTTGCTGAAATTGAAGCAGAAGAATTATTTTAGTCAAATTCTAATTTGATGAAAAATTTGAATTTTATACCTACATTGGCGTCTGGCCTTAGGTGCTCCACATAGACTATAGGTAGGATTCTTACATTTCTTTTAAATTTGATTATCTAATTTAATATTGTAATAATTTTTAATTACTTTATTAGTATGTTTAATATGTTAATTTCAGAGTTTCTTCGATCACGGCTTAAGGAATATAAGTTTTGTGCCCATATCCCATGCTGGTCACACCTAATTTTTAGGGTGTGACAATGGGTGCCACAAATGGCTTCTCGGCAGAAATTAAGTTGGGAGAAGGAGGCTCTGGGCTTGTTTATGAGGTATTCTTTTTATTCTGTTTCCAACATTCTACGATAGATGACTATAATGTGCGCCTTTGATACAAATAATGTTTTTGTGATCATCAATTCAGGGAATGTTAAGAAGGGGAAGAGAAATAGCAGTAAAGAGATTGTCAGGAACTTCCCATCAAGGAGTAAATGAATTTAAAAATGAGCTAAAACTCATATCTGATCTCCAACACATGAATCTTGTTCAGTTATTTGGCTGTTGCATTGATGGAGATGACAGAATTTTAATTTATGAATATATGCCCAACAAAAGCTTGGATTTCTTCTTATTTGGTAAAATAGAATATCTTTTTCCATTAAGATTATCCATATATATATATATATATATATAACATGCTTATTAGCTACAAAAAATTTAGGTTGTGATTAGAGTGATAGATTTAAATTTGAATGTTAGATTTTAAATCTTGCATTTTAAATCTCATATTTATAATCCATGCATTTAAATATTTTGTTTGATAGTTTAAAAAATTTCAAATGAAAAAGATAGATGAGTTGAGATTAAAAATAATGAGTTTATCTTGATTTTTTTAATCGATGAGAGATAATAAAAGATATAGAATTCATAAAGGTATCAATAATAAAAAATAAAAAACGAACAAAGATTGAAATTTTAAATGATTAGAGTGTAAAAGGAATTTAAAATTACGAAAAAATTATAAAAAGAAATAAATTTAAATTGGAATCGAATTCAAATTCATAAATTTTTGTATATTGAAAACAAATCCAAATCTAAATCTGAATTAAATTCAAATTCCTATTAATCTAAGCACATCATTAAATTGTTTTCCTTGATCCTGGTTCATCAATGACATCTAAGTTTGATTTTTGCAAGATCCTACTCGAAGAAGGCTATTAGATTGGCCCACACGTTTCAACATAACAGATGGAATAGCTCAGGGCTTGCTATATCTTCACAAATATTCAAGATTGAGAGTTGTGCGTAGGGACTTGAAGGCAGGTAATATATATTGCTTGATGAAAACATGAACCCTAAGATTTCAGATTTTGGTGTAGCAAAAATTTTCACTCAAGAATCAGAAGGAAACACTTCTAGGGTCGTTGGTACACGGAGACTATTCCTTAGCCACTACCTCTTCTTTTGTTGAAGTTTAAATCTACTCTCACCTCTTCTATATATGCTTGTTGACTCGTTATATTGTAAGTTATAAATAACTTATTACTTGTGATGTTATAAACAATGGTTACATGCCTCTTGAATATGCTATGGGTGGAGTTTTCTCTGTTAAATCCGATGTTTATAGTTTTGGACTCTTAATTCTTGAAATTATAAGCAGTAGAAGAATCAACAGCTTCAACTATCATGATGATCCAAACAATTTAGTGGGACATGTATGTCAAACAGACTCACTAAGGTTTCTCCAGCAGGTCTTATTTTTATGTTGTTTCTAACACCTTATAATGATCTGGGAAACGAAAACGTCTCAGGCTTGGGAGCTATGGAATGAAGGTTTGGGACTAAACTTGATGGATCCGACGATGAATGATTCATTTGCGGAAGTGCAAGTTTTGAGATGCATTCACGTTGGCCTTTTATGTGTAGAAGAAAATGCAGCTGACCGGCCAACAATGTCAGACATTGTTTCGACGTTGTCAAATGAAAATGCAATGCTTCCACCTCCAAGGAGACCGGCATTTTACTTTGGAAGTATGGTCAATAATGCAGCCAATGAGCCAGGAGCTCATATCTATTCCATTAATGGCTTGTCCATTTCTAGCATGGATGGGAGATAGTACGTAATTTTCTTATCGAGTATGATTTATGGGAGTGAGACTCACGGAATTCGTGGAATGAGACTGATAGGCCATGTCACGTTATTAAGCTTTAATAGGAGTAGCAAAGAAAATGATTTAAAGATGAATGTATGATCATATTAGAAAAGACAACATTCACAATGATTGCTTAGAGGAAAAAATTAGTTGTATCTATCGAGGAGGAAATGATTTAAAATTATTTAAGATATAATGATTCTAATGTAAAAATTAAAGCAAGGACAGCGCAGATGCCTTTGAAGATAGTTAAGCCTTTAATCCTATGTAAAAAATGTAGAGCGAGACGAAAGATGATACTAGAAAAACATATATATCGAATGGGATATATTATTGGTGAATGATACATTTAAAAAATTAGATGATAAGATGAAATAGCATTGTACACTTTATACAGTCGACTTAACTAAGTAGAATAAGGTAAGGTTTGTAACCACTGTCATTATGTACTTTTATCAAATTACAATATAGCTTGTTTAATGATTAGAGTAAAATATACTGTATAATATTGCTTCAGTTTTGTTAAAATTAATAGAAACTCCCTAATTTTCAAACCTGAAATTACTTTGATCATAACATGTTTAATGTAATATATTTTGGATAAAAGTCATTTTTTTTAAAAAAATCAAATACATTTTACGAGCGTTTTGGTGCAGGACCAAATGAGGCCAAAATATACCATTCCCAATCCATAGACACTCCTAATACAGCAGAAAAGCCTAACAAAGCTGGAAAAAGAAAAATGATGTGAGGTTAGTGGAGTTAGAGGCTTAGGGTTCAAGTCCTCCTATGTTGGTTCGATACCTCACAGGATCTATGACCTTAGTTATCATAACAATTGTTTGATTTAATCAAACAAAATATTAAAAGATTTTATTATATAATATTTAAAAAGTATTAAATTTCAAATTTTTGAAGACAATATATATAAGGAGTGTTTTGAATGTGAGGATTATTTTAAATTTTTGAAGAGAAATATATTTTGATGATTTTTAAATATTAATGAAATCAAACGTTTGTAATTGAGATATTCATTGACCAAATGGATGTAGAATACTTATCCAATCCAAGTCTAACATGTACAACGCAAGGTGTTTGGGTAACCGATGGCAAATAAGTAATTAGTGGAAATTAAGCAAGGACACAAGAGAGAAAACACACTTCCAAATGGGGCGACAACTACAAGATGCCAACGCGAGAAAGCAAGAACAGGCATGGACCATGTTCTAAAAGGCGAAGGTTACCATGAAGACCAATTGTGTGTCTGTGTTTGTATATGCATGCAAATGTACAGTCCTTAATCACCTGCAACTCAAACTTGGAAACTAGCCTCTTCTACTAAGCTTACCAGACATGGCTGCCTCTTTTTTCAAATTGATAAATGATAATTTTATATATTTTATTCTTTTAATTTAGACTTTTAAATATTTATTTAAGGCTAATTGAGTTTAATTGAGTCTTTAATATTCAGGAAAGATTTTATTTTAGCTTTATTCCAATTTTCTCTTCTTCTCTCTACCTCTAAATTTTATGCTTTAATTACTATTACTGATTAGAGTAGCTTTATTGCATAATTTTGAGTTATAAATTTTATCTGAGATTTTAATTGCTATAATCGATTGATATAGCATTGTAAGAGTAATTTGGCTTGGCTTGGGTGATTATCCATGCTTTGTTTTTGGTGTGGCTATAAAACAATTGTTAGGTTGTGGGTTAAAGGAGATTTCAATTAATCTATAACTTAACTTCTTGTTTAATTCTTGAATGATAATTTGAGAAATATTATAATGAAACCAGAATAATAAAGTTGAATAAAATTAATTTATTTTGTAGACGAGGAAGGTTAAATTTAGGTGATTGGGTTGTGATTGATTGCGCTGCTTGTTGTCGGTAATTTTCTTAATTGAATTTTCTCTATTTATTTATTTATAATTTAGTTTTTAATTTCATCATAAAAAAACCCCCCCATTATTTACCTTTTCATAATCATAATTTAAATAGTTACTCTATTGACTCTTAGGGAGACGACCTAGGTTGCACTTTACTGCAAAATCTAGTTTTTATTAATTTTGGTGCTATTCGACAGTAGTGTCACAAACTGTCCTCCTTCACTGACCTCTTGCTTTCCTCCCAACGGTTAGTTTTAATTACCCTTCACTTATGTTTACCTCTTTCTCTTTACAGTTTTAATATTCATCATATTGTTAACTAAAACAAGATGGGCTTAGCTCCGTGCTGTACACGGTCCCCCACCTTTTTTTTTCTTGGATATTATCTTTATCTCGGTACTAAATAACTTTCTATAGGAATTCCTTTAAACATGCACTTTCAGTTGTGTTGTGTCCCGTTATGGGAAACAAATATACGTGGATTGCGTCCCTAATTACATATGTGTGTGTGCGTGTAGAGAGAACGTTGAAGCAGCACTTAGTAGAATCCGTAGCACAACATTTGTACGGAAAGTAGTGGGGAACTTGTCACCAAGATGGTTTGGGATTTGCTTGCTTCTGCTTCAAAAACTGTCCAACTGATGAAAGCCTTATCAATTGGGATTTCAAGAACCAACAAAATATATTGTCACCTACATCAAGTCTGTTATCAGTTCTAGCATATCTGCGCATCATCTTGAGCCTCGATCTCAACAGGGCTTTGATTATATAATCTTATAAACACCTTCAGGTTCCTTCTGTTAAATTTCCTCCAACCCACTCATTTATGCTCCTCTGATTCACTCACTCCTCAACACGTTATCAGAATATTTGTCTAATTTCATCCTTTTTTCTTCTGCAATAATTCTCATCACATTGACAATTACTCTGTTCATCTTGAACGTGAGGAAGCATATATCTATAATTGATCACTGATTAATATATACCATGCGAGTATCTCTTTCTAATTAAGGGTAAGATGGTTGAAAATCATTTGAAATGATTTGGCTACATACAAAAAATGTTATGAGAGGTACTGGTGAAGAAAGTAGAATAGATAACCTTTAGTTCTGTTAAGAGAGATCAAGGAAGACCAAAAAAAAAAAACACTTATGAAAGTTATTGAACAAGATATTTTAATTAAGAATATTTTTAAAACTCGGTTAATATAGATAAAGTAAAATGACGTCGTTCAATCCATATAGCCGACTCCACTCACCTAATGAGATTTGTATATTAGTATGTTGTTTGTATGTAGGCATGAACATGTATTTCGATAACACTCATACATGTAATTGCAACATAGTGTAGTGTATTTGAGGAAGTAACACATTTAAGTTGTTTTTACTATATTAGAAATTTCAAATAACTGTAACTTCAATTTCTTTTATAAGCATTGAGACTCTTCCAATAAACACAATTGGTGATCAACGGAATTTGGTGATAAGTTTGAGTCGTCCCACTAAAAAACATGTATTATAGCTTTTTCTACAGTCCTTGTAAGAAAATTTTAATATTGAGAAAATGTAAGAGTAGTTTACTGTATTTTGATTGTATTTATATTTAATCTTTGCAGTTTTATTTCGTTATTCTTTATCCTTTAGTTTGATCCATCTACAATATTAATTCTTGTAATTTTAACAATGCACATAAAGACCGTGATATAGCTAACAAAGTTAATTTATTTCACTGTCATTCTATTAATTCTTTTGCTAAAACATGGAAATAAATTAACCAGATATGATTAAAAATAGAAAGTAAAGGGGAAAATCTTTCTTTTATATTTAGGCTTAGAGGAACTAAAAGAACACAACCGAAATCTTTTCCTTTGATATTGTTAGTTTTAATTGTCACTGTTAATATATTTAAATGCTTAATCATTGCATTTCCATTCATTCCATGTTTCGCTTGCAAATTTTCCTGCATTTTTCATAAATAAAAACTTTGAGATTTTCTTGTGTGATTTAAATGTCATAAGAAGGTAGTGACAAGCACAAAACACCTATTTTCGAATTGTGATAATTGTATAAAAAATGTCAGCTTTCCATTTTATAAAAGAAGATACATATCATATACAAGGAAGAAAATGATGGTGATATCATCAATAAATTATCCAATTAAGAGATTGTTTGAAAGTACATGTTAAAGTTGGTCAAAACAAATAAAAAGGAAATATCAAAGCGTTTCTTCAAAAACAACCTTCCCATTAAACATAGGGTCTTATATTTCTACTTCTTGGAAATAAGAACAGATACCAAAGAACCCACTATATATATTTCAAAGCCCTATATATTCCACATTCTGTGCCAAGATTGTAGCATTCAACGCCTCATTAAATTCTGTTTCTATAAAATTCTGCTACATCCCTTCAAATCCTTAACCCATGACATAGTTTACTTCAAAAGTTCAGATATGTCAGTCACATACTTCCTTCTTCTCTTTCTGTGCATTTCCTTGCATGCATGCAAAGCTCGTCCTTTAAGCAGTCTTAATCATAAAACGGAGAAGAAAAACCACTTCCTCCCCAAGGTTTTCATCAACTATAGATCAAATATTATTTTTCTTTAACTTAAGCTTTCATTTAGAAATTGGCTTTCATTTACTGTTCAACTTGCATTTTCTTTGTGCAGAATGAAGGAGAACATGTCCTTGATGATTCCTCTGCAATGAAGCTTGGACTGAAAAAAGATGGAGATAAAGGGATGAAGGCTGAGTATGTTGCTGATATTGAGAAGCCAATAGAAAGCAAAAATATGAAAAAATATGAGGAACCTGCTGTTTCATCAGTTAATTCAGGTATACCTTGCGAGAAACTTAGTGAAGGAAATCAAAAGCTTGCCTCGGACTACGATTATCCACCACCAGATGTACACCCTCCTTCTCACAACGAACCCTAAGGATTCAAAGCCCTCAAGTATGTGAAAGGAAGGACGCAATGAAGACAAAAACCTAGTATATATATTAATGGTTCGTGCGACCTAGAATGCGAATAAACGTCTATGTTTTTGTGTGTATGTGATGTGTGTGTATCTGCTTAAATTTCATTTGGTCTGGTGTTCCTGTTAAGGTATATGCGATCGAGAGAATGTTTTTAGATAGAACATAAATATCATTTGTCTATCTGGCTATTAATAGTATCCACAATTATTATATACAAGATGATCGTTTCACATCCCTCCTATATATTCTAGATTTCTTGTTGCTCTCGCCCTTTAACATCTTTACTGATATATATGTGAATATATATTGTTATGATCATTACTGAAACTTCTTTCAGTAGCCATGCTTGATAACAAGCTAGATATATATATATATATATATATGAAGATGAGAGTCTACGGTTTTGATACTGACTAAGAAACCAGAAATTGCATGAACAAGTTCTCAGAATCATGGAGAATTATATTTGTATATTGGAGCAATAAACTTGAATCAAATCCAAAGATGGAGATGTACATGAAGAACTAATTAAAAACAAGAATTTTGTTTTTGGATGCAGATGAGGTGCGCCAATAAAAATTAATTGACGCCACTCTTGTCAGAATATGGTTATAAAGGCAGCAGCCAAAAGTTATAATTTATAGTCAGGGTTTTTCTATTTAATCATATTAGTCCAGATGCCATAGTATTTTGATAATAATCGTTAAATCAAGTAATAATAAATAGACGGTCGATTAGGATACATCAATTAAGTTCATTATAAATACTATAGGTTGATTTTGATTTTAAGGGAATTGGTATTGATTTTGTTAAACGATAGTTGAAAGATATACAACTGCTGCGGCTTGAAGTTATTTAATTTAAGGTGATGTTATACTGGTTAATTAATTTCTTGCCTGGCCTTAAAAAGCAACATTAAGATGGTCAATATATTGGATCCATAAAACTTTTTTATAGCAACGCAAGTAGTAAAATGTTTTCCCACTGAAATTGGATTATCTTTTGAAATTAAAGTTATTTGATTCAACAAAGTGCAAGAAAATTAAGGAAGTGGGTGTAAGTTTGCAGAAAATGAGGGTCATTTAATTAATGTCATTCATTATTAGTCCTCAACCACTGATGATTTAAAAACTTGCATGTGGAATTACTATCACTTTCATGGCTGTAATTTTTTCTTCATTTGATTGTTGATTTCCTTGTGATAGCATTTGTTGGTAGTTGGGGTTCATGTTCAATGAGAGTAACTACTATTACTAACTACAATAAAGTCTTCCTCGATCTTAATATCTCCTTCTGTTTTCTTCTTTCTTTTTGGGGCTACAATTCACGAGTATCTCATTTACGAGGCTTCTAATAACAACTTGTGTGCAATAAACTAACAAGCTTTGTACTCCGATCCCCCGCGTAACAATTTACAAAATACTCCTTTGGGTCCAAAATATATATTCTAAATATTTTCTCTTAGCTAATTTGATCTAAAATATAAAACAACTTAATATTTATACTCCCTCTGGTCTTATTTATAGGACAGAAAAAAATAATTTTTTGACCTTATTTATAAGTCATGTCATTAATTTTTATAACACATTTTCTCTTTTACCTCCTATTGAGCGTTGGGGGAGAAAATATGTTAGTGAAATATACATATTTAATAGAAACAAAATCAAGAACTTATTTAATTTTAAGACAAAGTTAATGAGTTTTAGGATTTTTTTTTTGGTACTAGAAAAATATGCTGGAAGTGATTTATAAATAGAACTAGAGGAGTATAAATTTTTCTCATTTTATCCCTTATATATTAATAAATTTCTTTCCCCTCTCTTATTAATGAAGTGTATTAAATTTTTCTCATTTTATCCCTTATATATTAATAAATTAAATAGTAGAGTAGAGATATGATATCAATAATCTTTTAAAGGTATATAAATATGAATAGTCCTGCGGTATTATAGATTTTATTGTGTGTAATATATTGCATATTTAGACTGTGTAGAGACCCACATCTAGCTCGTTTCATTCTTAATATTTTTTTTATTCATATCCTAGTTTTTCATATCTAACATTATATTATTCACACCAAACATATATTCTAAGAGAATTGGCCCAATAAAACATATTCCAGAGAAAAAAAAGAAGAACAAGTACATATATATCATTTCTAAATAACGATGCTTTTATTCAACCAAAGTCATACAGCATTAGTATATATAATTTTAATATCATTTAGGATAAATAAGCAAATTACCCTCTAATTTTTAGGTCAAATAACACCATAAAATCTAAACTTGTTTATTATGTAAATTATTCTTTCAACTTTTAAAAACAGTGCAATTTAGCATATATATATTGTTAACAAAAAATTAACTGTTAATTGACATAAAAAATGACCAGAAATTTTTTTGTCTTTTTTTTTTGTAATTTTTTAGGTCCTTGTTTATAATTTTTGTATTCTTTATTGTTTTTTTATCTTTTCTGTAATTGTTAAGATCTTTTTATGTCATTTTTTAATTAACTAATGGTCAAAATTAATTTTTTTAACGGTAAGAGACAAATTGCAGTGTTTTTAAAAATTAAAAGAACAATTTACACAATAAATATGTTCCAGGTCTATGGTGTTATTATATCTAAAGTTTATAAGTAATTTATTCATTTACCCTATGTGTGTATATAAAGGAGTGAGAAGTTAACATTTAAAGTAGCAAAGGCAGGCCCAATTTATGTCACCCCTAGTGCAAGTGCCTCCAACAGTACCTCCCTCAGCGAGACACGCATCATTACAGGCATTGTTGTCCTCGCATCTAGAAACCCCATACGTGTTGCTTACCCTCGCACATACTCCTACTTCGATACTTTCTACCTCTGCACATCACATAACCAACACATAAACCATACAGAGATATATGCTTACTGTAATATAATCTCCTTCATGAATACATGTCTGTGTAACTAGAAATAGAAGAAATAGTAAAATTCTAGTTTGCTCAATCGGCAATATATCTAACCTCTGGCGGAGGAAAGCAGAAGGGCAATGCAAATAAAAGCAGTGAAGGTGCACCATTTGACAAGAGAGGCAGCCATGCTTTAGGCTTGTTTTGATGTTTGGTGTTGGGATGATGGATATAAAAACACACACATGCATGAGCTGTATATAAAACCAAAAGTCTTCATTTTTACAAAATGAATAATGTATTGGTTTTGCCAGGGGGAGAAACCGCTTAAGAATAAGAGAAAGGACAAATGGGCAAAGTGAAACCAAACTCTAATACCATTTGTTAGAAATGAAATTGATAGAAGGACGTGATATTTTAACTTAAAATTTCAAAGTTTAAGTTAATTTATAGATAATTTTTTTATTTTATATTAGTTATTAAATTCAGTTTTATCCAATATAATTCCACTTATACATAGACTTCCCAACATGTTTAATATCATTCGCAGCAATCCTTCACCATTAAAATCCAATAAATTATTAAGGAGATTGAGTAAGGCGGGAAAGTACTGAGGATCTAGATCGGACGTAGTATATGTTCGTGGTAACCTTCGTCCCATTGCTGGCATCTATGTTGCTCTTCTGTTTTTTGCTCTTTGTCCCCTTTCTTTAGTGTGGGATCTTCAAGTTTCATGTATACAGAGGTAGGTTTATATGGGATTTTAAGAGTGGTGTCCGCTTTGGACACTATGCTTAATTATTAAATATTTAATTGGGTATGTAGAATTTTTTGCTTTACGGAAACCTGCCGTGAATATTCGCAGTATGAACTGGCCGAAAGAAATTAAAGAAATAGTTTATCACTTGAATGCATGAAAACCGATCAATTAACTTGAAGAAGATAATTATAAGCGTATATGTATACAAAAATTGAAAAATATCCCCATCGCAACTATTATTTGAAGTTCATTCGGCTAAACTGCTTGCTGCAATTCTCTCCGCCACTCACGTCGTATCTGCTACGTGCGGCTATGTATTCCATTAATAAGTAAAGAATAGTATGCATATATTGTCACCGTGTTGATAATAATGGTCTCACACAAAGGGAATTTGAATTATTCTTGGCCATATTTCTGGTTTCTCAAGATTTCACATGATGAATATTTAAAAAAAAAAAGAATACCATGTATCTTATCGCCGGCTTTATGTAAATGATGTACAGGCTTTATTTATATTTCATGAACAGTGAAGTGCGATTATGCAACTCCTATAGCGCTCTGTGAAATTTCTTTATTCTTCTTCTTCTTCTTCTTCTCATCTTTCATAATAAATTCCATTAGGTTATGTGTAACTTTTATTTATTCTTTTTAATTTTTGCATGTTTTTTATATTTATTATTTTTAAATTTTTACATATTTATTCTTTTTTGTTTCTTTAAAGTTAACATCCATGAACTTTTATGAAGTTTTTTTTAATGTATTTTTCCATTTCATCGTTTGCTTATAAAACATAAATTCTCCTCTCTTTTTTGAAAACACAAACATCATGAAATTTACAAATTTTCATCTTCAGATTATCCGTTCCCTTCGTATACATCGTATGCCAAAAAAATCATATATATATATATACAAACATATATATTTCAAAAGTAGAGGGAATGAAGATTTAATTTGCAGAACTTGAAGATGCCAAGGGAAAGAAAGCAAGGACAAGTAACAAACCCTATATTGAATCTGGCCGTCTATTTGGTGTTTGATATCCAACTAAAGTAGAAACCGAAGAGGAATAATACATCCCAAGAAATGAAAATTCGAAGTTGACCAAGAACAAAGTTGTACATGTATAAATATGCGTAGTCCTTATCACCTTCTTCTCAAACTTGAAAATCAACAAGCCTCTTCATGTACCAAACATGGCTGCCCCCCTTTATAAGTTGACCTCAATCACTGTCTTCCTCTGCATGACCCTCTTGCTTTCCTCTATCAACGGTTCATCATCTCACAGTATTATATTTCAGTTATTTAACATGATGTCTTTACGTAGTGTGCTTTGATTATTAGTAATGGAGG
Organism: Prosopis cineraria; assembly: GCF_029017545.1. Taxonomy (NCBI): domain Eukaryota; kingdom Viridiplantae; phylum Streptophyta; class Magnoliopsida; order Fabales; family Fabaceae; genus Prosopis; species Prosopis cineraria. Next base: position 8,041 of record NW_026556162.1, on the reverse strand, counting down.
ATGTTAATGTTGGTCTCATGTGCTTGTATATGCATGAAGCAGCACTGTAGAACATGTAGCCGGACAAATCCAAGTTTTTGTAATCATAAATGTCTTAAAGAGGGTGCTGTTGAGGGAAGTTGTCACTTCCAAGAGGGTTCTCCTGGATTTATTTGCTTTTGCTTCTACAACTGTTGACCATTTTCATCACGTGTCGTCCTCATGCTTACTCATATGTAAGACCGGAAGAAATATGTTTCAATAAGTTGTTGCAGTTCAGGACCTTCGTGTCTGCTAGGTTTCATGAGCACTGTGATTTCATGTGTCTGATTTTATTTGTTTTTGGTTTCCTTCTGCCGAACTCATATGCCTGCATTTACCTTTTTTTTTTTAATCCAGCCCGTCACTGACAGGATTTAGGGCTACGTCCATGTTATTTTGTAATATTAACAAATTTAATCAAATAATTTTTAACAATTTTAATCACATGCTAACTGAAAAAAGAGAGAGAAAAAAAATACAACACTTAAAAGAGCTAGCTCAAACCCAAACCTTTAACTCATCATGAGCAAGTTTAAAAGTCATTTTATGCAAATTCAAGCCAGCCCTAAAAAAAAAAGTGTAGGGCCGAAACAAATAGCTTAAAAGGCCCAGCTCTTATTAACAATTATAGTCACAAATTAGTAAAGAAAGGACAAATAAAAAGATTTAACTTTATCCAAAAAAAGGACAAAAATCAGAGAGATTTAACTTTATAAGATTTAACTTTACGATTAATGAACATAATTCAAACTACGTTCGACTAGGTGAGATATCTCAAAGGAATTAACATGTTCAACTTTGTAAATGAGTCATTTGGAAATAAATCGTTCAATATATAAAGATGACAAATAAGTTTCTTAATTGACACAAAGAAATCGTCCCACTAGTTCTTACCATTTCCTCTAGCCAGATTTTAAATATTGAAGGTTAACAATTCTCACTTTATCGTCACAATAAAGCGTAAATGGTCGTGCATGGTCTCCTAAGTTAAATATGTTAGTTAACAAAGATTAGTCTATTTAATAAGAATTAGTTCTATAACTCACAAGATCATATGATTAAATTTTGCTATCAATGTGAGGACTTTCATCGGCAAGCAATTTGTGACTATATTTATAAACACTTTTTGAGCTAGAAAGAATGGCTCTAATAAGTTTCAGAGTACAACTCACCTGAACTTTTTTTATTTCTTGTTAATTGTATGTGTCTCGCCTGTTGTCAAAACTTCTTCGTATTTGTTAGATATACAAACGCACATATGGGTGCAGAGAATGTTGAAGCAGCACTGCGTGAACGCCGTAGCAAATATTTCCTGGGATTTGTCTCGACGGTGCTGAGCCTGAATGTGATGCTACATGCTTAAGAGAAGGTGCTGTTCAGGGGAAGTTGTCATCGCGAAGGTTTCGGATATGCTTCCAATATCTCAATATATATATGATATCAATAAATAGTGCTACTGTTAAAGCACTACGCCTTCGCTTTCTATCTGAATAAGAATTGTGATTTCGTCTTTGTTTTCTCTATCAAATAAATACAAGTTAATATAAAAATAAAAAGAAAGGACTTGAAAGCTTGCTATTCGAAGTTTAAAATGGGACTGACTCTCCATACCATCAAATTTCTCATATTAAATATGTTTAAGAATAATATATTTTACTAAAATAGTTTAAACAATTTGGTTATATACTTCTCAAACTTTATATATTTATGATCTATCTTTTAATATTTAGATGTGAGACTTCTTTTATTTTTTAATATTCCCTCTAATCTACTGCTTTTTTTTATTTTTTATTTCTTGTCAGGGCTTGTGGTTTTTTAATTTGAAGTCTTAGGTCTATTCAACTTCTTCTTTTTTTTTTTTAATCTCTTGTTTCTTTCTTTCAATATTTCATTCTTTTTCTTTTTTTTCTTATTTTTTGTCTCAATCAAATAACCCTGATACCATGCTAGATTTTTTATATTAAGCATATTTAAAAATAGTATACTCCACTAAAATAGCTTAAGCTATTTCGTTAAATACTTCCCAATTTTATATATTTATAATCTATTTTTTAATATTTAGATGTGAGATTTTTTTTATCTTCTGATATATGCAAGAGGGGCTTGTGTACACTTTTTGAAACTCAAAAACTAGGCTTTCTTGATTGCAGAGCAAGTACTTCGTGTTTGGGGTGTCTTTTAAATAAAATCCAAACTTGTGAACTCACACTTGAGGGCGAGATTATTAGGTTATCTAAGTATGAGTGGATTTGAGCTGATATAGAAAACCTCACATCGGATAAAGTTCAATTTAATAAGTAATATAAAAATAAAGAAGGATGACTCATAATCTTAAGTCTTGAGATTGAATTAAAATGTTGTATCATTCCATTACTCTTTGCCCATTTGCCCTCTATCCATGTTTCCAAGCAGCCACTCCTCATTCCTAATGGTAATTAATATCTACATATAAATATTTATTTAATAAAATTGTTAACACTTTCAGAAAATTTGATTATTAATCCTTTGCACAGTCATAGCAAAGCTAGGGAAAAAAAGCAAGTCCCATAAACATAGCTTTCTTTCTCCATTTTAAGATTGTCCTCCTCCGCACCGTATTCCTCCGCATTGCAAGTACTATTTTATATTGAATTAGATTCAATCATATATAAATTTCTTTAAGAATATAACTCTCGAAACACCTGTCTTTATCATTTTCTCTTTCTATATTTTTACTTTTTTTTATACATTGAATTAACAACTTTTACGTCAGTATGTGCTTCGGTTGTTATTAGCCGAAATTATAGTGAGTCGCGAGCCTCTAATAACTTCGCATTGAATCACTATTTACGAGATTTTTGTCTTACAAGGAACGCACATGTACATGGAGATTCTTTAAAGACTTTTGATCATACGTGTCTTCTATGGGTAAACAATTATACATGGATTTTGTCCTTATGTGTTAATGCATGTGCATGGATTGGTCATATATATTTATATATAATTTCGAAGAATGCTTAGCGGAACATTTTCTGGGATTTGCACTGATCGCGATCTCCCTATTATGATCTTATAATACTATACTACATGAAGCTTTCCACGTTTGACTTGAATTAAAATAAATATATTCTGGGATTTGTCCCGGTCTCCCTATTGTTAGTTGTTACGCTGCGGAAAGCTTTCAATATATTGTTTGACATTAATGAAAATAAAATGTTCAATTGAATATTTGTTGAACAAAATGGATTGACTTGTAGATTGATGATTATATATGTTGATGATAGTCCAAGATCTAACTTGCCGACACCGTGAGTATTTAAAATAAATTAGAAAAACACATTCAAAAAGGACTTGTCCACTAACCAATGAGGGTTGGATCTATCAGAAGAAGTCAGTTCTTTACAATGTAATGAACTAAGATTTGAATCTCCTTTAAGAAAAATGCTTACATTTAGTGTCGGACCATGCTTCAAACATGATTGTCTTCAATAAAAAAATACATATGAGCAACTAAGGATCACCGTCAATCTTTCAATGAAATTTTATTATGCCAAAGTAAACGATAATGCCACTATACTAGGATTCCATGCTTATCATTAATGAGTGTCTCATGCTTATCATTATAAAAGATAATCATCGCATGGAATGAGAGTATGTGGAAGCTTTGGCGTTGATTTCGATAAATACTCTATACTATACAACAAATTCAATCAGCTTGCTTGGGCTGCAACTAATATATTTATTAAAGTTCGTTTCAACGTCTTCCTACACAATCATTTGTAACAAAATAATTATGAATGCCGATGACTAAGTCATGAATAGATTGGGTCTTCTTTTTCTGCAAAATATTTTCTAATTGAATTTTCATTTTGAAGGCTATTTTAATTGAGAGGAAATAGTTAAAGATTCTTAAATTAGGAGTTATTATATTTTTTTTAAAAGATGGAATAAAATGAGAAGCTTTTAAAGGACAAATGGTATATTTGTTTTAAAAAAGAAATAAAGAAGGAAAGGAGGGTTGTTGGCTTAATGGTTGAGAAAATTTGGAAGAAATTCAGGTAATTAATATCCAATATCAAATATTAAATTTAATATTTATTTGTCATAAAAATATATACAAGCATAGACATATATAACTTAAATTATTTAGAAATAAAAATTATTTTATATTAAATAATAAAATATTACGATAAAATTCAAAATATTTTAGAAGGGGGGAAAAGCGATACCCTTAAAGTAAGGTTGGTGGTTTGAAACTTGTGAAAAAAAAATATCATATTAAAAGAATTACCTATATTAGATCCAATAGTACAGTCGAATGTGATCTAGTAATATTGGAAGCCAAAAGATCTATTTTTTTTTTTTAAAACGAAGGGGCATTGATTAATTCAATCTTCAAGTGTGTTTTGCAACGTTGATTTAATCAAAGGCCAAAAAGCTTCCGCCTCCCTATATGCATTCCATGAAATGAGGACGCTCATTAATGAAGACCATGTGGTGGTGCTCCGCACGAGAGCAAGGACTCAGCCAGAAAGATAAGGACGAGAAATTAAATTAAGCAGGCCGTGTGTTGATCCCCAAACCAAGTTAAGAACCATGAACACCGTTTTGTTGACCCCAAAGGGAAAAAAATGAACACCGTTCCGTTCTGCTATATATACATATAGTCCTTCACACTCTTCATTCACAACTACAATAAACTTGCAAACAAACAAGCCTCTCCATTCAGTTGTGATACTATTCTTATTACCAAACATGGCAGCCTCTCTTTTCAAGTTCATTGGCTTCCTCTGCATTGCCCTTGTCCTTTTCTCTCCACCGGTTAGTTAATTATTGTGTCCGTACGTATTTAAATCCGTTTGTACTAATAATAATGGATGTGCATGGCGTAACTAACTTGTATGTATATATATTGTGCAGAGAATAGTGTTGCAGAAGCGAAACTGTGTGGAAAACTAAGCAGAACATTTTCTGGGGCTTGTATCCGAAACTGTCCGTGTGACGCCAAATGCTTGAGAGAAGGTGCTGTGTCGGGAAGCTGTCATGTTCATGGTCTTGGACGTGCTTGCTTTTGCTACCGCAAATGTTGATCATAAGGGAAGCTATGAGCTATCATATCACTACGTGCCTTGATTCCTCATGCTCATAATAATCAAGCTACACTATCAGTTCCTAATTTTCATGCTTTATAATTATCATAATTATAATTATGTGTGTGTGTGAATAAACGGTGCTTCAGTCAATTAATGCACCACGTACGTACGTACGCGTCGAAGTTTATGTGTGTCTTTGTGTGGCGTGTCTGCTTTTCTCGATATTTACTTATGTTCTTTCTCTTGTTTTCTTTATTGTCTTCTGCATGGATATGGTGGTGGCGGTCTTCCGGAATGAAGGATATATTCGGTTGTTAGAAAATATCATCGATGGTGTAATTTTAATCTGTGTCTACTTTAAAATTTAAATATTATATATATGGTTTTGTATTTTGTATTTTGTATTTTGTATTTATTAATTTTGAAGTTTGTCTCAGTTGTATGCTTTCGAAAACTGAATCAAAATTATAATTCTCACAAACACTTGTATAAAACAAATCATGAATTCATATATATATATATATATATAATTGAGTTAATCAACATTCTAGATCCTAGTGGCAAAGGCACTTTTAACTGAGGGGGGCAAATGCACCCCCTTAATTTGGCTAAAATTATAAGTATATGGTGCGAGATTTAATATTTTACACAATCATACCTTATATCTTTGTATTTTCACACTTTTATTCTTAATTAATTATTTAAGATCACTCAAGTCCTAATCAAGATCTAAATATATTAATTACAAATTTTTCAAATTCATAATAATTTAATTTAAGCAAAATAAATTGTAACACAAAATATTAAACTCTTACTATACACAAGACAACCTTTATAAAAAAATATCATTATTTACCTTTTAATTACAAAATCAAATCCAAAATTTTCACAATGGTTTTTTTTTCATTATTTACTTTTTATTTCTTGCTCAACAATATAATTTTAAAACATGGAATCATAAAATACTAAATTTTGTGATTATTTCAATTATTAAATGTTTATTTTTATAACATTAATATTTTTAAATTAAATCGCACACCCTGAATTAGGGTCCTGACTCTACCACTGCTAGACCTTAAACTATTATGCGAATAGCATCCTAAATCCTGAATTCTTAAAATGTATAAAATTTTCCCTCAATTTCTAAATTATGAGCATTTAAAACCTTGCTGTTAAGTTGGTAAGAATGGCCACTATTTTTAAGGGTCAAAAATGAACGTCACATCAATGTATGATTGGGTCTTACAACTATAAAAGTAATAGTAATTTTTTCTAACTTAATGACAAGATTTCAAGTGCTTGAAATTTAGAAGTTGATGAAAATTTTTACACATTTTAAGAGTTAAAAGTCTAAGCTACTATTCTAGCATTACTTTAAGGACTAGGATTTTTATTAACAAAAGAAATCGCACCATTATTTAAAAGCTATAAACAATGCAAGCAATCATTTTTACTTTAAATGGGTGTCATTTTATTTAGTTTGTGACGATTATTGATCATGAAAATTTTTGAAATAAAGTTGACAAGTTATTATAAACCCTGATCATGATATTGAGGTATTAAAGATTAATTAACTTATACATCTAGCTAGTGATGAAAAATAAAGCTGTCGTCCATAATAAATATCACTAAAAAAAACTAATAATTAACTTAAGGGTGTGTTTGTTCAAGAGGAGAGAGGGAGGGGGAAGGTTAGTGATCTTTTGTTTCATTGTTTGGATAGACGGTAAAAGAGGAAAATAATTTTAATGAATCTTTGTTTGGTTCAAGAAGAGATAAAAGAATCGATAGTAAGTTGACAATTTTATTTCTATTAAATTTAAGTTCATCTCTATTTTTATTTTTTGTTTTAATGTATTATTAAAAATAGTTACATTATAATTTTTTATTTATTATTTTAATACAAACCGATACAACTCAGGGATTCATTAATGAATCAAAAATATCTTAAAACTTCACTATATATCTCAGATCACGATGGATAACTATTAAAGCATATACATAGAACTATTCACACAAGAAGACCAGTCGCATAAGAAGATAACAAATCGAAGACGAATACGCAGAGGGATCACAACTGACTCAGAGAAACAGATCAGAGTGATCTTCACCAAATCCTTCATCGTATAATTCAATCTTTCTCACACGGAGCTGCGCCACTAACTAGGAGAGCAACCTCTCAGTTTTAGATTTGGATTACACGCAATGAATTCATGCCGTGAATGGGAAGTGAAGGATCTGACCTTTCATTTTATGCAGTGGTTAAAAAGACAGGATGTACAAAAAGTCTTATTAAATGTGCCTTGAGCCAATAATTTGAGTCAAACCCAACATGCTAGCTTGAATAAACCTAAACTCTAATGGACTTAGCTAGTTTGAATACTTGAATTCTTTTTTATTATTGATAAAATATAATTAAAATAAGATAAAATTTCAAAATCCTAATTTTAAGACAAAAATTGAAATTGGCTAATATAAAATAATATTTAACAATTCAAGTATTTGAATTAGCCTAAAAGTCTGAGATATTAGGGCTAGGTTTGGTATATAAGTTATTTTTTTATACATTTAAGTATTTTTAAGCTAGATTCGAGTAAGCCTCCCCGGCCTCAATTATTACCCTGATTTTACCTTGAAAGACCTAAAATGCTTTATTATATTCTTATAACGTGATATACTTAAAAAAAATTATTATTATAACATTGAGGGAGGAACACTGAGAACGAATATGGAAGTTAATTGTGATTTAGGGTTTCAAAACTATGAAATTATAATGCTGGAATTTTTTTTTGGACCAACTATGCTGGACATTAATTAGTCGTTTTTTGCCGGAAAGAAAAGTTTCTTAACCAAATTAAATGCCCATGAAACAATTTTTTTCAAAAAAAAAATCCCTCCCCTCCCTCAAAAACTCTTGATTTTCCTCGGCTTCCTTCAATCTTCTCCAC
>NW_026556161.1:0-40763 GCF_029017545.1 Prosopis cineraria | reverse complement strand
ATTTTTATTAGAATTAAAAGAAAATTTTAAATCTATAGTAACTCTGTCTAAGTATTTAATAAGGTTTTAACTTTACTGTAGTAAATATATAAAAACTTTATACTTTGACATTTAATAAGAATAAAAGGGTAAAATAAATATAATAATTATTGAGGTGTCTTATAATAAGAAAAAAAAATACCCTTTCAGCCTATAAATAAGATTCCTTACTTCCATAAAAAATAACATGCCTTTTCTTTTTTGCCTTCAACACTCTTATTAAGAAAAGTGATAAATTATATTTTACATGCCCACATTAATTAATACAAGAGTAAATTTGGAAAAATATTTTCGAAAAAGTACTTAACTTTAGACTAAGTTTAGTTGGGAAAAAAATGTCTCAATTTAGATTGGAGGGAGTAATTTAAATTTGATACACTACCTTTGGTTCCCCATACCAAATTGATGCAATGAGGTGGCATTCCAAAGGAGCACAATTCATAGACCAGACAACATTAATCAGTTCCACTACTCCACCAATAACTCTAATAGGATCATCTCTGTAATTATTTATACTTATGTAATAGTAGCTTTTCATGTCAACACCAATAGCTTTTCACACTTTTTATGTCAATAATAATGTATTCAATATTAATAAGGTTTTAAATAAAAGAAATAGCTATGTTAAATTCTCTTTCCCCCATTCACCAAACTCAGGACTAGCACTTTTTTGTTTTGATATTCAGGTTTAGCACTTTACCTAAAAGATATCAAACCCCTCTTGCTCGACCTAAAAATTTGGTGAACTTTAGTTGTATCCATCCACTTCTCTTATAAACTATGCGTGGCTTCATTGATTGCATAGAATAGAGGCATTTTTCACTTTTTATAGATTGTATATATTAACATATGTTGACAAATTAATAATCAATAAACTAATATTAATAATTAATTTAATAATAGTTAATAATTAAAAAATAATTAAAAATCTATTTCCTTGCTAAAGTGGCACCCTCAATTTAAAATATAAGGTATTTTTTATTATTTTTTTGGCCGAAGGTATTTTCTATTAGTTAGTGTTGGTAAAAAAGGTCAATAGAAAAAAATCTTTTGAATATACCTTTATTAATTGTATTTAGAAAAGATATTATATAAGAAAAAATTAAAGGTAATTAATATTTATTAATTTTAATTTGTGGAAAATCTTAAAAGTATTGACATTTTTTATTACTTTAACTATATAAAACCACTCTTAACGACTTTTCTGTAGTAACTAAACTGTCATGTATTTGGGGTGGGAGGGGGCAGTTCATTACAAAATAAAATAAAAAAAAATAAAAAAGTACTTCATTTACTGTTTACTATCAATATCAATTATAACCTTTATTCCTGATTTTATTATTTTATTCTTCTTTTTGATTTTGTGAAAACTTATGTTGATTTCTTGACTATCAAGATAAGTGTAGTATTTTTTTCATTTTAAATTATAAGTTATTTTTTAAAAAATTTTTTTATTTTAAAATATGAAACACTTTGAGTAAATTAAAATTTTATTAAATACATTAATTTTAATATTATTTTTTTCTTTGTAATTAATTTTTATCTTTTTTTTTAATATATTAAATTATAAATATTTTAAAAATTTATATTTTTATTTTAAAAAGATAAATTATTAAGTATATTTAATAAAAATTTATTGATATATAAAATTATTTAAAAATATTTTATAATTTGAAATGGAGAAAATATATTGAGTGTTTTTATTTGTAATTTTTTTTTATTTTTATAATATTTGATCATTTACTTAAAAAAAAAATTCCTTGATTTTTGAATCAAACTCGATAGACATCCCCACTCGCGTTCGAGGGCGTGACCGTTGAATGAACATCAACGGCTTCCGAATTGTGTACTAAAAGGAAATAAAGCCCTAAACAACACCAGAATTTCAATTTCAATCCTTCTTGATAGCCCTGTGCACAGCCCTGACCATTCGTCTCTCCCTTATGATCGGTATCATCGGAACTTCCCCGGCGATGAAGCTGCTTCAACCGGAGAAACGGATGGAGTCCCATCCTCGAAGTCCTATAAATGTCTCCAGCAATCTCAAGTTTCATGGCTCGGAAGCCGGGGACCCTGAAGAACAAGAACCTGAAAACCCATCACAATCGCTGAAGAAAACTAGGGATTTGCCCAATTGAACAAATGCCATGCGTGTGGGTTCATAGTTGACGTTTGCACTGGTAAGAAGAGACTCCATGTCCTTAGTAGCGAGTGGCGCATAGTTCTTCTCTGCAAAAATTGTCTTTCATCCGTTAAATCTTCAAAAATGTGCTTGTATTGTTTTTCCGAATCGTCTGCGGATTGTTTTCGTTGTGAACAATGTCAGCATTCTGTTCATAAAAAGTGTTTTTCCAAGTACAAAGGCACTGCTCCATGGTCTTATGCTTGTTCCGGGTCGGAATTTTCTGTTTGTGTGGATTGTTGGATTCCCAAATCAGTGGCTTTTTCAAGAAAAAGAATGAAGAATGGGAAGGTTAGGAAAAAGGGTGGGGTTGTATTAGAAAAGGAGACTTCTAGGGTTTCGGATGATGGAAATTCAGCGGTGTCATTGGAGGATGTGGTTAAGGATGCAAATATTGTGGTAGGGAAGAAGGTTGAAGCTGCTGCCAGGGCTAGAGAGGAGGCCGTCAAGAAGGCTGTGGATGCTAGAAGAGCGGTAGAGGTTGCAAACAGTGCTTTAAGTTTAGTAGCTAGCGGAGATGAGAGCAGTTTAAATGAGCGCCTCAAAATGAGTGCTGGTAAGGTTGTTGAATTGTATCCGCCTATGAGTAGCTCTCCGACTAGTTGCAGTTTATTTAATTCAAGTTACTTAGATACTCCTAAGATGGGGACTTCTAGTATTGATTCATCTTGCATGAGGTCGAACCCAAGCAATTCAAGTGATTTTTTGAAGCATGAAATTTCCAGTGATGATAACATGTACAAGGAGTCCTCTAAACATGTATTGGAACCTTCAGTTTGTATGGATGGGAGTGACATTAGAACAAGGTCAAAAGAAGGCAAGTGTGTAGCTGATTGTGATGCTAAAGAAGAGATTGGGGAAGAGTTGATGAAGGAAGGCGAGGGAAGTTCCGATAGGCAGGTAAACTTCAGTGGAGATAGTAGATTGACTCTTGATTGCAAGCAGACAGGCACTGCGTTGCATGGGAAGAAAGATGCAAGGGACAGCCTGACCGCAATTTGTTGAAATATAAAAGGAGGGTTTGGAGGTTAAAACCAATATCAGATTGTAAACCTACAATCCTTTACAATAAGCATGAGACTAATCTTGAGAGACAGAGCTCAACTCCTGATGTTCCATTGAATTGTTCCTGGGAATTGAGAACGTTATCTGATGGTAATTTCAGTCATTTCATGCTCCTTTGCAAGCATATGTTTGTCATAGTGGATATTCCAAGAGCCATCTTGAAAGAGCATAGGTATATAAAGTTTATCTTTTCTTACTTATGTTATGTATTTATTTTGAATTTATCACTTTTTTTCATTTATATTGTTTTATTGTTATTCTTGATCCTTGATGATATTATAACATGTTACATTCACATTCGTTCTTTTGCTGTTCATTTATTTTCTGTCGTCATGCCCAACCTTGAATGTTCTATTCCAAAACATGGAAAATGTGGTGTAGACGTGTTGTCACTTTCGTCCTCATATTTGATATTTCTCACTACTGCTGACTGTTGTCCATGTTTTTGTACAATTTTTCACTTAAAAGTTTCCTCAGCCTCTCTCTGGACATGCCTGAGATTGGTTACAATGGGCACCTTGTAAGGAAGCTAATGTTGAAAGAATGTAATCGGGCCTGTGAAATATCCTGTTTGATATGATGAATTATGTCAGTTAGGATGACAAATTTGTTAACTGTTTACATGTGGACCTTTTTTGCCAGTATCAGGTTTGGCCATCTGGTTAGCACTGACTGGCTGCACTGTTGCAGGCTATCCTGCAAGATAATCAATTTTAACATGCAAGTTCATGCTTCATATTTTTATTTTGTGTTGTTATTTTGTTCAATATGTATAACCTGTTATGTTAAAATTTCAAAAGAAAAAAATCGCAGATACCATGTGATACAACTCTGGCACTTCATGATTAGATTAGATGGAAATCTTAGGAAATGTTTTATGTTGCTTTTATGACTTTGTTGTATATAAATAATTTTAATTATTCTGATTATTATCATGTACTCTTCTATTTTACTAATATTTAATGGCAAATGTAGATTCATCTTTTTAATGTTTGCCTCCTTCCTTTGTGTAGCTGGCTAGAATTCCATATAACGTATCAAACATCAAAATGGGTACAAAATTCCTCTCTACCGGAGCAAAAGACTTACTAATGGCCCTGTTTTTCTTAAACTTGGATAATTAGCCTTGATTGCTTGCAGATCCAAGTCCATTCCAGGTTGGGTTTCATGAAACTTGACAAATTACTGAAATAGTACTAGGTAAAGCAGATAACCTTCCGCGTGAGAGATGCTTGGTCTTTTAGATGTAATTCTGGTCTTTGTGAAAAGTTGGATCCGCTTTTTCCCTTTAATTTTTTTTGGGGTAATCTTTTACATTCTTTTGTACAACATGCTCACCTGTGAGTCATTCTGTATAGTTACAGTTCTGGAATTCCACTTACGTTCAATAATTGCTTGAATTGTGCTAGCATTGTATCATGAGTTAAATATTTCTATAATGAATCGGTTAATCAGTTTTAATTGTACTGAAGATAAGATCTGACAGTATGCAAGTGAATTCACTCGATATGCTGGCATAATAAATGCTGAATTCCTCAGAATCCTAGCTGGTTGTGTAAACAAAAATAAAACTTATTGTTTGATATTGAGCTTTTCTTTTATAGAAATCTTATTTTAATTATTTGATTCTTTTGTTTTCCCACATAGTTTGTGCTGATATGAGATGATTTTTTGTCGGAGAGGTGAATGTTCAAATAAATCCCACATCATGAACGTAGGACCCTAGTCTTGTATCTTACAATTGATTACACCACAAGAAGTAGCCAGCTAGTTTAAACTTCCAAAATCTATACAAACCCAAGTATGGTGTCTTGCGATTGAGTCTCAACATTCATTCCACCATGCATTGTAAATTGTAATCTTCACATAATAAGCCCAGGTTAGGTCTGTCTTGACTTTTTGGCTCTGATGCAATACCACTTTTCCCATCTTATTGCATCTAGGACGTAGTGGAAGGCTCTTAGACTTTAGGGTATTCAAAATTGAACCAAACTGATTGGAACCGATTGAAATCAAACCAAATTGCACAATAGCATATTCTTGTGGTTGATGTTCTTTACCTTACAATAACATAAAAGTCCAACTAAACTGTTTTGAAAAGAGAAAATACATATCTGGAAAAAAAAATCTGAGAAAAATTAAATCACTTGAAAGAGAAATAAGAAGTATGAACTGAACCAAAGTGAAACAAACCAAATCATGTAAAGCTCAAAACAGAATATGTGTTCTAGTTTACACAATTGAGTATTGGTTTGTCTTGATTTTAGTCTGAAATTGAACTGCATCAAATCTATGAACAGCCCTGCTAATATCCTTTTAAGTTGCCTCAAAATACATATAAACTCACATTAGAAGACTCAAGCCTATGCCTTTGAAGTTGCCCACCGGGTCCTAACATAAGCCTATACCTTTTATTTGGTAAAGTCGTTTCTAAGATGTCTGGTGCTGTCAAGAGATCAGATGACTTCATTTTGGTTGGTATCTCAATTGCAATGTCTTCTTGTCAGTCCTGGAGGATGAATGGCTTTTGTTACTTCATTGGAAGTGACCGAGCCATACATCTCTTTGAAAATGTGACTCTAGGCCATTGTTTACCTGTTCACTTTCTGATAGGAACCAGTAAACTTGACACAATGCTAGTGAAAATTATCGCTGTGTAACCTCTGTTACTGTAGGGAAAATGTAGAGATTACAGACCCATTCCCTTTCTGCCCTTCTGTGTCGCATTCCAGGGTTGTTTTGTTTCTGTTGGGCTTCCTCTGATACGCTCGGCCCCATCTATTTGGAGGCCCATCACTTTCCCACTTTGATTAGTGTTTCTCATATGTTCTCCATTGATAGTCCACGATATATATGACCTAACATAGAGCTAATGCTTTTCACCATCCAATTACAGCTTTGCTAGTTACTGGTTAGAACAAGTGATTATCTTGTTATCTTTTTCTTAGGCCGCTTAAAGTGAAGATTGAGCACATATTTTGGAAGATAGAAATAAGACTATCAAAATTTTAGAAAACAAAAGTTACACGCATGCACCAAAGAAATTCATGAGTATTCATATTTTTTATGTGTTCATTCTAGCTTTATGACGTGATTCTTAGTTTCTTTTCTTTTCTTTTCTTTTGTTTTTTTTTTTTTGGTGAATGCATTTCTGTTCGGATACACTCAAGTCTCTGTTGGGACATGATAACAAAACAGAATATAGTTTGTGCTCTTCAGTTAAAATGGCTTCCTGAAATATTTTGGGGCGGCAAAATTCTGAATTTTATTGATGAGAAATGCATGCATAGATAGAAGAAATAGGGGAGAATAAATCTAATCATATCACCTAAAATCTCCTATAATCGTGAGAAAATAAAGTCTGATATGATAATAGTAAATAGCCAACCTAAAGAGGGAGGTTGCAGGCTCAAATAGTCAAATCCTGAAAATGGATTTGTGCCTATTGTAAAAAGAAAGAGAGGGGAAAAAAATGGCAAAGGAAGTGTGGGAACTTTTTTTCTTTGATTTTATTTTCCCCCATCTTTTTATCTTAATTTTATGTTTTTTCCCCTATCTTTTTATCTGAAAATAACTTCTCATTTTTACATGTTCTATATAGTAGTTATTTTGATTTAGGTATTTGAGCTTAGATTATGAATTTAAGTTCCTTTAACCATTATTTTGTTTCAGGAAGTTTTATGGCCAAATGTCAATATTGGCATGGCTCTATTTCTTTTAAAGTGCTTATTATATAAAGTTCTAGTTTTTGTCCTGAGAAAAGGCAAAGTGAAGAATGATACAATTTGAATGTGAAGATAGGGAAATACCTATAAACGAAACCTCTTTTGAAAGCATATGAGCAGTTAAAAAAAAAAAACTAAAAAAGAAGAGACATGCAATTTATTTTGATTTGCAGGTGAAGGAAATGAACACTGATCCTCTGTTCTCCTGAGTCCTAAGCCTCTTCTGACCAAGATGAGAGCTGCTCTTGATTAAAGTTATTTAAATTTGACTCAGAGAGTTAATTTTTGTTTTTGTATTAAAAATATATTTGTATTTTGAAGGGTGTAACGTTGAATGTTTCCAAAGAAAAAGATAGATATTCAAGAAATAAAAAAGAAAATAAAACCTGAACTATTTAAATTAGAGCTTTATAATTCAACGTAATTACAGTTCTTTGTAGAGGAACAAATAAATTCTTAAAAAATGATGATTAAAATTTTAAAAATCAGTAGTTTAGATTAAATTTAAAATTCTATATTGAAAATAATTAGTATGAGTCTCATGTATTGTACAGAGTGTGAGAAGTGAGTCACAAGATTTTTATCTTAAAAAAAAATTGTGATTTGGTTGAGTTTTTATGCTTTTATATAGATGAGTAAGTAGAGCAACCAATAATTTGCTTCCACATATCATTAACCCTTTTTTAAGGACAAATGACAAAATAAGAAGTCAATTTATCTCAGAGTTGTTGTTATAGGTTCATCCTCGCTTCCAAGGTGTGTGTGTGTGTGTATCCATGTATACCAAAATATTCCGAAGGGCATTGACATTTCAAAGAAAGGAACAAAACAGCAGAAACCAAGAAATTTATCTCAATCATGTCATAATTGATAAATCCATTATTCTATAAAAATTCCCGCCCGTAGCAAGAACATAAAAGCCAAAACAATTACGCAACTAGGAATGATATGAAACCATACCAAACGAACATAGAATTTTAAGATGTAATAAGACAACTCATTTGCTTGTTATTATTAAAATGAAGAACCTGCTGTCAAGCCTCCATCAGAAATAAAATTATTCATTCCTTCGGCTGATGGGACAAGCTGGCAAGAAAGACTCCATCACTGACCACCAGTAACAAATTAAATATATCAGTAACCAACTAAACATATGGCATGCGCATGCTATTCTCTTAAACAACTTTGAAATGCCTCGAATCTCCACTCAAGGGCAACATTTATCTCCTGTCTCATTTTTCTTCTCGGCTAGTTCTTCTTTGCCTTTTCTTTTCCTTGCTTCCCACGTCTCAAAGTCTAGTTAATTTGGAATTTTGATAAGTTCACTTCATATTGTAACAAGTTAACAAGACTGAGTTCTGCTTGTGAATTTATAAGTACACATATGTGAAATGACAAATTTTTAGGATTTAAACAAGTCCACTTCATATTTTAAAAATGAAAGGTATTTTGATTATCTCCTATTAAAACATATTTTCCATTCAGTCTCCCGATTTTGCAGTATATTTTCAGATTACATTGGTTTTGATTTGAAATTAAATCCCTCTATGGGTCCTTTACTGAAATTCTCCCTTGAAATAACTCTGTGCCTTGAGTGTTAAAGCCTCGAGTCTCCACTCACTTCTCTACAACACTTAGTCCTTGTCTCATTTTTCTCAGCTAGTTCTTCTTTGCCTTTTCTTTTGCTCTCTTCCCATGGCTCAAAGTGTAGCACTAGAAGAGGAATGCGAACAAACAAGCAAAATTCTCAACAAAGAGAACAAGATGGACTTCTCTCAAAGGGTGAAATGCTTCGCACTGCAGAATTGGGAGCAATGATGGTTTGTTTTCAATTGCTGCACTGATTATGGGAATGGGAGCAGCTAAGACAGTTATGAAAATCCTGCTTCTTGCTGGTTTTGCGGGGACAGTGGCAGGAGCTTGCAGCATGGCAATTGGAGAGTTTGTATCAGTGTACATTCAGTATGATGTTGAAGTTGCACAGATGAAGAGGGAAATGAGTGAAGATGATGATAAAGAGAAGCAGATGGAGAAGATGAAGAAGCTGCCAGATCCATTTCAAGCCGTATTTGCATCAGCATTGTCATTTAGCATTGGAACTCTGGTTCCTCCGCTTGCTGCTGCATTCATATTAGGTTATAAGTTAAGGCTAATAGTGGTTATCATTGTGGCTACTTTGGCTTTGATAGTGTTTGGATTTTTGGGAGCTGTATTGGGAAAGACTCACACTGAGGTCTTGTGTGAGGGTTGTGTTTGGGGGATGGATAGCCATGGCCATCACTTTTGGGTTAACCAAGGTACTGTGTTCTTGGGGACTGGAGCTGTATGGATCAATTCATTTGCTTTATTTTTGCTGCATAAGGTTAGGTTCTTAACAAGAGAATCTAACCAAACTATGTTTTGTTCTCTACTTGTTATTTTATAAATATTTTTGGTTCTGGAACAAAAAATAAAAAGTAGAGGCTGTTGCTTTTTTTTTTTTTTTAATTGAGTTCGAAAATGTTAAACTTAAAAAGAGATAGTGCTGTGAAGAGAGAAAAGTTTATTTCAGCAATGTATTAAAAACTAGACAAGCTTTTAAATCAGATAAGACATTGGTTTAAAAAGTTATAGATGAAATAATAGTAAAGATCTTCATGAACAAAACATTTTATTAAATTAATTAAAATCCTAATTCAATGATTTATTAATTCAATTGGTTGAGTTGACTCAATAATTTAAATCGGTTTTTGTGAAGCCCGTTTATAAAATAAATGTGGTGGTAATTTTATAATTAAATTATTTAATGTTGTGCTTTTTAAGCTGATTGTTTAAATAATTGGGTTTAAAATTACTTTCCAGGCTGGTTAAAATACCAATTGATCTTGAAAGCAATATTGTTAAACTCATGAGTTTAAGTAAACTCATGATGTAAATGTAAACTCGTATCACAAACTTAAATCGTAAACTCATAAGAGTTAACCTCTATCAATAAATAACCATTAAAATATGACTGTAATTTAATTTAAATATATTAAAAATATACATAATTGAAATTAATTTCTTATCATATACAAGGCATAAAAATTTTAAAATACGAGTATTTATTTTTAGTATTTTTGTTTTTTATTAATATT
The DNA here is from genome assembly GCF_029017545.1 of Prosopis cineraria. Lineage (NCBI taxonomy): Eukaryota > Viridiplantae > Streptophyta > Magnoliopsida > Fabales > Fabaceae > Prosopis > Prosopis cineraria. The sequence continues at coordinate 30,636 of NW_026556161.1, read as the reverse complement.
AGTTTTTATGTTATAAGTTTTTTTTTCTTTGAACCAAATCTTATAACTTTTATGAATTGAATTTTTAATAATATATACTTAACTTGCTCAACTTAAAAAAAAAATTAATGACTTTAACAAATTTAACTAAGCTTACATTCAATCTGAGTTTATGAATTAGTTGATGCAATTTTATAAATTAAAAATATAAAAATAATAAATTTAAAGATAAATTTATAAATTAAATTAAATTTATATTTAATTTAAATTTATAAATGAATTGATATAATTTTATAAATTAACAATGTAAAAAGATTAAATTCGTAGTGAAATTGAGAGTTTGACAATTATTTTAAAAAGGTGTATCATTTTACATCTCCTCCGAGCCAGCCGGTCTAGAAAGATTAGACAAAATAGGAAGCAACCCCTGCGCCTTTCAGATTTCCCACGATTGCTCTCTTCTCCCTTCCATCGTCGCTTCCCCGTTGCCTCCACCTTCCTCCGCCCATGCTTCGTCTTATCCGGCACCTTACCCACCATCGGCGACGTCCTCTTCTTCTTCGTGCTAGGGCACAGAACGCCCCTTTTGCCTCTTATCGCTCCTTCTTGTAGTAATCGTGTTTGCCCTATTTTCTAGGAACTACCTCCTCCTCCTCTTCCTTCTCGTGTTCTCGTTTTCACATTCAGCTCATATTTAAAAAAATTCTGGCACCGCTAGATCTTATCTAAATACTGCAGAGCAGAGGCGAGTTTGCACTCCCCAGCCTCCATCGTGTTGTTCTACTAATTTCCCTCACATTATGCAGTTATTCGTTTCTAATTCTTCGTCGGTCGCTCTGCTCGTTTTCCTGTGGACTCTGAAATCTCCCATTTGTCTTTGTTTTGGGTTGGGTTCAGATTAGTGAGTCTCCAAAATAAGGAAAAGCAGAATAGGAAAAATGGGAAGTGTCTTTGTGCAAGAGTTGGAGGGCAGGTCTTACAGATGCAAGTTCTGCAAAACCCATTTGGCCCAAGCCGATGATCTCATCTCTTGGATGTTATTCCTTCTCTATCGGTAATTAGAGACCTTCAGTTTTTTGATTGGGAAGAACGATTCTTTATTCTTTTTAATGTTCGTAAATTTATTAGGAAGGACGATTCTTTATTCTTGGTTACTGTAAATTTATTTTTAAAATTCTCCTGTAGTAAATAGGCACCAAGTCTTTATTATGAATTTCTGATGATTAAAATGTTGATGGATCATGGTTATGTGGTAATGCAGGATACACATGTTTTTGAGAGAGCAATATTGATACAGATGTTTTTGCTTCATTCTCAACGTTCAAGATGTTTTTCCCAGGGCTAATTTCTCTCAATATTGAGAGAGCAATATTGATTCAGTTGTTTTTGGGAGAGCAATATTGAACGATTCTTTATTCTCAAAGTTCACGAAGTTATTTGCTGGTGCTAATTTCTCTCAACTTTTTAAGTAATTGTTACTTCTAGCTTGAACTTTGAGTTCATTGTCTCTTTTGCCTGCTGACACACAATGCTGAAAATAGGGTAGAGTACTCTAGTTCCGAAACAAGGGTTATTTTTTGAGAGAGCATATGATCCAAAACACTTCGCCCTCTCTCTCTCTCTGCAGTGACATGGTTTTTAAGCTAATTATGTGTTGAAATAGCTCTTTAGTTGTTTTCATGTTGATTGATAAAGCCTTGGTTTTTCTAGTTCTGATAAAGCCTTGGTTTTTCTACATCTACCATTCTGTTATGGAGTCTAATATCTTCATTCTTTCCTTTTATTTATTGGTTCCCATTTCATTTATCTGATCTACAGGTTCCTTTTATTTAACTATGAGTTTTCCCTCCAAGAAAAGGAATTGACGAATGAGTTTTCACTTCTAGAGTGAATATAAAGTCTCCTACTGTGGAGGTAACCTATTTGAGATTTTATTTTTAAAATAAGCTTGTTTTTATTAATAAAAATATGTATATCCTTTTCTTTCTTTCCCCCTTCTTTCTCTTTTTGGGTGGATGTAATGGCAAGTACAAAGCTTGAAAGTAAACACCAAAATGACAGAGCACCAAGAACTCTTCTCTGTCCTTCCTTTTAAGGTAAGGTTGCTACTTTAATTTTTGTTTTGTTTTTATATATAGCAGGAAACAAATATGCTATATATTTCATGTAAAATTGAATCTTGATGTGATCTTGTAGTGCCATTATTTATTATTATCATGCTCCCACGCCCTACTTAACTATGACTCAGACGGGATCCTTGTGAGCAGGGTAAGGGAAGAAACCAATATTAGTTATATATACTAATATATGCGTAGAAATATTATCCTTTGCATTGGGTAATATGAAAATTAGCATTTTCTTTAATGAACTCCCATCGGCAGTTCTTTACATTGGTGGTGTAGTATTTGAAATAATTTCAACACTTCTAGAATCTGATTCTCCACTGTTTGGTCAGTTTGATTAGTCTATAGATACATTCATACATTATCAGCAAGTTACTGCTGATAAAATTGTGTCTACGGAGCATTTAGTTTGAGAAATTGATTGTTCTTGATGCTCTTTTACATTTGCTTATTGAATTTTTATTTATTAGCAAGTTACAATGAAAGCTAAGAGAATTGACAATGCTTCAGAGGAAATCAATGTAAATGTCAATATCAACTATATAATTTAGAATATAGTCTAAGTATTATATGTCAAACAGCGCGATTTAGTCTTCACAATGACATTGTATATGTGCTGATTTATTGAAGCATGACAAGCAAGCAAAAATGCTCCACCTGCACACGTACGTGAGTGCCAGACTACTTAGTTGACAAAACAACGTACAGGCTAGGGAAATGATCAGGCTTGCCAGGGATGCAATGGGAAATAAATTCAAGCTTGGTGTTGCTTCTTGGTGATTTGCGCTCACTTTTTGTTATTCTCAGGCTATTTCTGTGGTTAATTTGCGAAGCTCTTAATGGGAAAATTGATCAGACCTAGTTAATGCTGTCAATGTTAGCTTGCTTAGTTTCAATTGTTCATTGTGCTTGTTGTTGCTATATTTGGAAAAATTCTCTTTTCTGCTATTCACACTGTTTTCTATCATTGAACATCGATTGCTTGATTTGTGAACATACAAGAGTTGGATTGGAGATAATTTAAATATGTTGTTGTTTGAATATAGGGGCTTTTTTTTGGATTGGAGAATTTGGAGGTAATTTAAATAAGTTGTTGTTTAAATATAGGGGCTTTTTTTTTTATTCCAATCCAAAAAAAAAAAGTCCTATATGTCTTTTGTTTGTTTGTGTTTTTTAGATGTCACTTTCTAAGCAAGTTGTACTTTCTAAGTTGGTTCTAAGTTACAACAGAAAGTAGACTTTCTAAACCATTTTTAGCCGATTTAGAAAATCTTTTTTATACTAGTGCAATTTTAATACTATGCATTTCAATGATTAGATAAATAGAATCTCAAAAACATGTGCCAAGAAGAATACCCTAAGTCAATGGTAGAGCCAAGACTTCAGCTTTGGGGCTCAATTTAATTTAAAAATTGATCATATAAAAATAAAATTTAATAATTTTGAAAAATTAATTCCATGCCTTATAATTAATTAAAGGCAACATTTTTGTTTTATTATAATAGTTGAAAATTGCAGCTAAAAGTGTGAAAATTGTTGTAAAAAACTAAAAGTAACATTTTTAAACTTATACTTATTCCGGTGTTATTTGTTATAAAAGGTTATAGGTTTTGCACTCTGTAGTCATACTTTTCAAAATCTATTGTTTATATTTTAAAAATAAGCAATAGTTTACATATCAATATGTTGCAATAATTTTAAAATGTTGTCTATCATATAATCATAATAATAGGTAGTTAAGAACTGTTGTATGTATATAAAATAGAAAAAAAATTAAGATTAAGATTTCTATCTATATCTGGTGTTTGAACCTCGAGCCTCAAGGAATCAAGGAAGTTAAAAATAACTTTTACCACTTTTTCAAATTTACTATCATATCATTTGGTGTAAATTATTTTATATATAGATAATTTTTTTAAAGTGATTTTTTAATTTAACTAATTAATAATTTAATAAATCAATCAATTAATTTTTTAATTAACAAAAGTATAGCAAAAAATATTAAAAAGTGTAAAAATAAATGGCTTTTATGTATAAAAACACAATACGCAATGATTATTAAATGTTGTAAAAAAAAATTTAAAGGTAACAATTATGTAATTGTTGCCTATCAAAAAGGAAATAGTTTTTAAATGTTGTAAAAAAAATCATTTTATTACTTATTTAAAAAATACAATTCAACAATTTAAAAGTATTGCTTATTCTATGTTAGGTAACATTTTTCAAGTGGTGTCAAATATTTGTTGTTTAAATTAATAATCAATTGCAATGTTTGAAAAATGTTCCTTATTTACACATTAAACAATACTTTTAGAATTGGTACGAAGCGTTAGAAGCAAAAAATGTTATAGTGATTGTGATGTCATGTTTTGAAAAATCATTGAATATGAAATAAAAATAAAAAATTTTAAAAATTATTGTGAAAAAGATGGGTTTGATATTGAAAATGAAAAGTAAACAATGACATTGTTTTATAAAATTAATATTGTTGTTTATTAGGTTTAAGACTTAAGACTAGAGTTTAATAGGCTTGAGTGAAGTTATTGTATCTGAAAAAGTTGAAGTTAAATAAATTTGAAGGATATTGTCAATATATTCAAATACAATATATATATATATATATATATATATATATATAAGGAAATTCGTTTTCAAATAAAAGAAAGAATACTGACACATATCAAATACGTAAATAAAGGACCAAAGATATATGAGCGAATATCTTTCATATATATATATATATATATATATGAAGATAAATATATGTGCATTTTTTTATTGCCGTGGGCTTAATACTGCGCTCAGCTTTTTGTTGATAAAAACAAAAACTTGTGTCAATGGTTTTCTCCCTCAGACCCATGAAAAGGACGAAACAAAAGAGGTTGTCCTAGATTTCTCTCTCCTGTATGACTACCCAATTTCTGTGTTTTCATTCTTCCCTATAGTTACTGGATCATTCCACACATTTTCATTTGTTTCACTTTTCTCCCTCACACACAGGGAGTCAGACTTTTTAAATTAGTGGGACAAAATGTCAAAACTTTTCCTATGTACTTACGTGAAATTTCACTCAACTAAGGAGTGCCAAAGCAAGAAGTTGGGGTAGAATTCTAGTACGGATGCATTCCCTCCTTTCAGTGTATTGAGGTCAAACTTTTATTCTTGAATTACTTTGAAGGATAACAGTGATAGTATCTAATAATAAGAAGAAAAAATTATTAATCTTAAGTAGAGTGTCCACCGTTCAGTCATAGCCTGTTTGATTATTAGAAAGATTGTTAATGGAATGGAATGGAAATGGCAATTAGGTTTGGGTAAATATTTCCTTATATTTTCGAACCTATGAATGACAATTAGGTTAAAAGATATTAAGCTTGGAATGCGTCTAATCAAGCGACTTGTGCTATTTTGATTAAGTAAACTATTCTCAACCATTCTTAATATAAAGAGTTTGATAGGGGCTGTTTGTTAAAATAGAATCCAAATCCATGGTGGTTTCTGGTTTTGTTGGATCAATAGCCTAGCTTGCAGCATGGCAATAAGAGAATTAGTGTGAGTGTACGCTCAGTATGAAGTTTGAGATTTCACAGATCAGGAGAGAAATGAGTGAGAATGATGAAAGGAAGAATAATAATAGTGCCAAAATGCATATCAAGCAGCATCTGCATCAGCATTAATTATTATTTTGCACAGGAGCACTGATTCCTCCGCTTGCTGCGGCATTCATTACAGATCACAAGATAAGGCTAATGTTGGTTGTGGCTGTGGCTTCGTTGGCTTTGACAGTGTTTGGATATGTGGGAGCTGTGTTGGGAAAGGCTTGTATTTTGAGAACTTGTGTGAAGGCTCAAGGCTGTATTTGAAGGGTGGATATAGCTATGGCAATCATTTTTGGGTTAACCAAGTTCTTGTGGATTGAGCCTATAATTTGAATGAAGTAATTTGCTTTATTTTGCTGTATGAGGTCAGGCTCTCAACATGAGAATCTTAAAAAAATGATGTTTCATTCTCTTGTGTTGAAGTATAATGGGATATTGTTGTGGGGAGAGAAGTGATCATTTTAGTCGGTGACTGATGCAAGAGAGACTATGGGAGCCATGGCTCCCTGAATTTTCAAATTTTATTTGGTATTATATAGGTGGTCTGCATTTCTGTCCCCCAAAATTTATACAAATTTTATGCCATAAATGCTTTTCAATCCTAGTCCTCCTCATTACTAAATCCTGGAACTGCTTTGGATTTTAGTGATCTAATGTAAAGAATTTATCCTAACTCAAAAGTACTATGATTGAGGGTATGTTCAAGTAAAACATAGGCGAGTTTATTCCAGTATACTAGGTTTAAAATTTTATTCTTAAAATACTCTGAAAGATAATAGCAAACAAAAGCTATTTTTTTTATTGCTCACAGCTATCTTTCAATTGGAGGCAATCTTATTCGAGACAAGATTAAGTATTAAATGCGAGCACCTCTTTTAATGAAGATTCAAATCTTGGCTCACCATATTGGGAAAGACTAGCCCCTTCCACTAGATCTAACCCCATTGGTCAACAAAAGCCCATTAAATAAGACAAAGAGAGGGAAGAATGGTACAATTTGTTTGATAAAGAATAATATATAATGATTAATGCCTCTTCTCTATTCTTACTTTCTTTTGCCTTTTCCTCCTTGTCTATTAGCTGAAAACAGATGTATTGAATTATGCTAAACACAGATGTATTCTTAATTTCACTTATTTTTATAGTTTGTAATTATTTTTTCGTAATTCGATACCCTTTTATAATTTATAGTTATTTTTTATTAATCCCAAGAGTTGAAACGAACAATCACTCAGCACCAACTTGCGAAGCTTTATCATGATTTCACAAAAATGAAAAATGATTCTTATCATTTATTTTATTATAAATCCTATCGTATTAAGGTAGTATTTCTTAAAAATATGCAATTAATACGTGTTCTTGATTCTTGGATTTAAAAAAATATGATCCTATTAACTTCAGGCGTTGATTAAGAACAAAAAGGAATATGGCTTTGTTACGTGACTCTTGAGCACCTGCAGCTACTTCGAACTTCAGTGACGAGAGATGCAAACAAATCATCAGGAAACTTTCTCCCGATCAGAATCTTAACTTGTTGATTGTGCTTGTGCATAAAATATTATTTGAAAAGATTATTGATCCTGTCGTGACATACTCCAGTTTTGACATAAATCCGAAAGGAATTAAACTCACAATTATTGTAAGTTTATATTCTCAGGAAGATATTCTGATTCTGAACAATTTTCCTTCATGCATACAAATAGACACTATTTTCTGGATATTTTATAGTCAAAGATGAGTACTGAAATAATAGTTAGCTTCATTTATTTAAAATTAACTCAGTTTTTGTCCTTTGAGAAAGACAAAGTGAAGAACTTCGAAATAATATTCCCAATCCTATATCATTTGGCTGATGCTATAACCCAAAAAGTCTCCAGAAACGAACCTACAAATAAATGAATCACCTCATCAATAACACTCATCCCCCAGAATTTTCATCCCTTCTCATTATAAGTCCTTGAATCTCCACACCCTTTCCTGCAATCTTAAGCCAAGAAATCTTTGATTTTTCTTCTGAGTTCTTCAGCTTTCTTGAGCTTCTTTGATCTTTCCTCTTCTTGTCTGCCATGGCCGCCATTTTACCCTGTGGTTTGGTATCCCTCAACCATGTAGGAGTAGCTCCAAGCCCAATCCAACCAAATTATGAAGATGATCATGAACAAACCACCCAAACTCCAAAGGAAGAAACTGGTGAGCGCGACTACTCTCAAAGGGGTCAATGGCTTCGTGCTGCAATATTGGGAGCCAATGATGGTTTGCTTTCAGTTGCTGCACTGATGATGGGTGTAGGAGCTGTTAAAACAGAAGCCAAAGCAATGGTGCTTTCTGGTTTTGCGGGGGCAGTGGCAGGAGCTTGCAGTATGGCAATAGGAGAGTTTGTATCAGTGTACACTCAGTATGATGTTGAAGTTGCACAGATGAAGAGGGAAATGAGTGAAGATGATGAAGAGAAGCAGATGGAGAAGATAAAGGATGTGAAACTGCCAAATCCATTTCAAGCAGCATTTGCATCAGCTTTGTCATTTAGCGTAGGAGCATTGATTCCTCTGCTTGCTGCTGCATTCATATCAGATTATAAGATAAGGCTAATGGTGGTTGTGGCTGTGGCTTCACTGGCTTTGATAATGTTTGGATATGTGGGAGCTGTGTTGGGAAAGGCTCCCATTTTGAGGTCATGTGTGAGGGTTGTGTGTGGAGGATTGATAGCTATGGGTATCACTTTTGGGTTGACCAAGTTACTGGGTTGTCGTGGATTGCAGCTTTATGAATGAATTGTGACCAACCCATTTCCTTATTTTCATTGAATAAGGTTAGTTTCTCATGATAAGAATCTAACCAAGTTACGTTCTATTCTTTGTTTTATAATTATAATATTGAAAATATTAGTTGCTGTTATTATCAGTTAATTAGTTACTGTTAGTGATTATAGCAGTTAGAGGGTAGGTAAGGGTATTATATGAGAAATTATACGATTAAAGGCCTATATATAGGACTACCTATGTAAATCAATCTATGGTTATCCTAAATGAGAATCTTTCAGCATATCATTCAGTAATCCATCTTGTCTCTCTCTGTTCTCTCTCTCTCTCTCTCTCGTCTCTCTAAAATCTCTCTTCTCCTGTGTTCTTCTCTCTTCTTTCCCTCTATTTCTCTTTCTTTCCGGGTTACAAACATCCAACACTTTCCTTGTTAGTTGTCATCATTGAATTCTATTTTATCTAACTAATAAATGTTGATCATTAACTGATTATTTGTTAATTGATGTCAGTGAAAGATTACATCTTTGATCATTATTCAGTCTCATAATGTAATGCTGCGACATACAAATTCACTTTCCTCTTTCATGATTGATTGCATTTTCCTCTTTTCCTTTTGAAAAAAATAGAAGGATAATGGGATGTTGAATTGAACAGAGAAATCATTATTTCAGTGACCAGAGGTAAAGAATATCAAAGGAATGTGCCAAAAAAAAAAAATCCCTTTGGGTGACATTTAGCATGTAGTTATCAGCATTTCTTAAGTATTTGGAAATTAAAAATCCCTAAAGAAAAATTAAACTTGATATACATATGCTATATAATAAAATACACAAAGCCACAAGTAACAACTCATACATGGAAGTGACAGATTACAGTAGCTTTGCAAATGAAATGATATAAATATTCTTGAAAACCTTCAAATTGGGCCCTTGAAGGCTTGAAAGTTGAAATAAATGTTTTCTTTTCTTTTTTGGGTAAATAATGATAAGTGTATCTCCAAAACATTCACGAGTTTAGGTGATGGTGAATTGTCATCCAACTCTAAAGCTTAGATCTTGGAGTTGCATCCTCAATGGTTCAGAAGGCCATAATACACGAGACATGGCATTACATCTTCAGTAAAGTTGTCAAGGACCAGAGTTCATGAGGGAGAGAAATCAAGGAAGAAGTGTCATGCTGAAAAATCTGACGCATGGCATTACATCTCTGCCTAATTTCCAATCACACTGAGCCTCACCTTTTGCATTTGAAACACCTCTGGTTTGGGGAATCCAGTAATTAAAGCAACGAAGTTCTGACCCATTGGAAATCCAACACTCACGTTAGGTTGGCAAGGTTCCCCATACTGCTCGTGACATTATTATCCAAGTCCGTAGCTGATATTTTAAGTTGGCGTGGTTGGGAAGAAAGGCGTTGGCAGGTGTTGAAAGATTTGGAAAGAAGCTAATTGTCAAGGTAGTCAGATAATTTTGGCATCCTTTGATAAATTTTGGTACCCATTGGAAAATTTGGAAAGCATTCCCAAACTTGACCAAGCCCTCCTTTATGTCTGTTGTCCAGTGATAGTAGTTGTTGTGCTGATGTAGTTGCCGTTGCAGATAACTTATTTTGAAGTTTTTGGTCTTTGTGCCTTGGTTTGAAGACAATTTCTGATTACCCAAAGGTCCCTAGTGTTTAGCTGAATTTTTGGTACTTTAAGCAATGTCAGTGTAAGATTTTCTGTCCAGGACCATTCTTTTTTTTTTTTGGGTGAAGTTGAACTCATAAAGCTGTGTTCTTGATCTTAGGACAATAGTTGATCTTTTTATGCTTACTTGTTCAAGTTGTAATAGTTTATCTTGATATATATCATATATATGTAACACAGCAGAGCATTCTTAGAGCTGCTACTTGCCTACTTTCTCTGTGAATTTTCTTCTTCTTCCTTTTCCAACACGGAAACATAGGAAAAAATGATCTTTGTGGGATTGTGCATGAAAGAAATCAAGGAAGAAAACCTCACCTAAAAAACTATAAACCCTTGAGAGATGTGAGTGATCGTTGTAATGGCTACAAGCAGCAATATTTCTGCACCTTCTCCATTTTTCACGGTAGAAAACTATCGTGTGGTCCGTGAAGATGGAAGCAAAACTTAGGGTTCTGCTACTGTGGGAAGCTGTTGGGTCAGACTTTGAAACCGCATTTCTAGAGAATCCAACCTTGAATCAGCTCAAAATGTACGAAGAAAATGTCTGCAGAAAATTTAGAGCATTAAGTAGTCTTCATTCAATAGTAAATGAAACTGCTTTTAGTAGTACCATGGCATGCAAAACAGTAAAGGACGTTGAGGAGAAGTTGAAGTCAGAATTTCAAGGAAATGAAAAGACGAAGCAGATACAGATCTTCAATTTGAGGAAGGAGTTTGAACTTCTCAGAATGAAAGAGACTGAGAATCTTAAGGAGTGCATTGATAGAGTCATGAAAGTTGTTGATCAAGTGAGGCTAATGATTTCGGGTAAAAAGTTACACCCCACACACACACACTCTTATGTAATCTACATCCCATTTTACTTTATTTGTAAAACTTGCATACAACAACTCATACACTCTTAAGACATTGACGTAGAAGATGACATAAGCATTGTAACTGAAATGTCGTAACTACTCTTCAAAATCTTTAAATGGGCTCATTGAAACAGTTCTTTCCGTTTTTGGTAAATGATGCCAGAAATATACAGAATGCAAGACGTGCATGGCTCTGCATAGCTTGAAATCAATTGGAGATTGTTACCGAGTTTAAGCAGTTTTACAGCTGTAACTGATTAAGTTAATCTGTAATTATCAATGCAACACGTCATTTGGACTTACTCATTCTCTCACTCTTTCTATTTTGCTATCTATTTGGATTTCAATTGAGTATAATTGAATGTTAAAAAAATAAATTGATATAATTGATTTTGATTATAATTAATTATGTTATAATGTTATCATGTTTGGATATTATTTTTCAGAAATTAATTTTGATAAAATTAAAGATGTTTGGATGATTTAATCAAAATTAATTTTAGATGTGCAAATTATCATAAAAGACATTGTCCTTTAAGATATTAATATTAATATAATTGCATATAATATTATTAAAGTTGTTAAATTCTATTTAACAAATAAAATATGCATAATATTGATCCAGTTGATGTTTATATAATATTTAATATATATATATATATATGATTAATTATGAAAATTTTTTTTTTTACCAACAATTATGAAAATTATATTTGAAAATCATATTAAAATTTACACACTCACTCCCAAACATATCAACATGAGATGGGAAGGCGTGATTTCTTCACTCTAACTGCACGTAATTTTCTCTTAAATAAAGGCTCTCAAACAGAGATGAGAAGATGTGATGTCATTGTGAGGGAACTTTTCAGTTTTTTGAGTGGTGTTCACAAGCCAAGCAATGCCACCGCCCCCACAGGGGTATGTTTGAAAATTTAACCATTATGACAAAATAATGATGACACCAAGAGTTATACGTGAAAATTGAAAAGTGATCCTATCAGCTTATACAAAAATTGAGTTTCTGAGATAAAATCAAATTTTTTTTAAAAACAAAAGGGGCGTTTGGGTTTCTTTTCTCAAAGCCATGGTGCCTGTTTGGATAAAGTTTTTAATCAATTTTAGAGGTTAAAATCATAGTTTTATGAACATTTATTTGAACATCCCTATTGTACATGTTAAAATCAATTATATACCTAAATTTACGTTTTTCTAAAAAGATCTAAATACCCATTATACATGCAAAAATCAATTTTGAACCTAAAATCATATTTTTCTTTAAAATAGCCAAACACATTTATATATGTCAAAATCAATTATAAACTCAAAAATATGATTTGTAAAATAATTTATGTGAATTTTAGATAAATTTTTAAAAATATAATTGAAATATAAATTGAAAAGTAATTAATAGTAGCTTATAAGATAACTATAATTTTGGGCTCATAATTGATTTTGGCATGTATGGAAGCGTTTGAATATTTTTTAAGAAAATCATAATTTTGTATTCATAATTAATTTTGGCATGTATGATGGGTGTTTAAATTTTTTTGAAAAATATGGTTTTAAATTCATAATTGATTTTGATATGTAGCAAGAATATTTAGATATATTTTCACAGAACCATGATTTTACTTGATTTTCAATTATGCTTCTCAATTCTACTTTTTAATTTTGATTAAAATTAATTTTATAAATTAAGTATGTGCCTATTTGGATTAGAATTGGATATAATTGATTATAAAAATAATTAATTAATATGATTAATTTTAATTATAATTAATTATGTTATAACCCAATTTATTTAGATATTAAAATTAATTTGAGCTATACAAATTTTCGCAAGGGACGTTACTTTTTAAAATTAAATTATTGATAAAGTTATATTTAATATTATTAAATTTGTTAAACTTTATTTAAGAAGTAAAATATATTATTTAACTATAAAATTAAATTTAAAAGCAATCTCTCAGAGCTTATTTTAAAATGTGACTCTACCTCAATAATTAATTATAACTTTTTTTGCTGTTTGAGTATTTTTTTCAAAACTCAATTATTTAGGCCCCAAAATTGATTAATATAATAATCCAAATAGGTTATATATATCACATAATATAATCAATTATATTCAAAATTAATCATACTAATTAATTTTTTTCATAATCAATTGTATACAACTGAAATCTAAACACATCATGGTTTAGGTTTTGCATAATTGATTATATGGCATTATTAAGCACACGCTCCCAATACGGTTGAGAGATAACGAGATTACAACCATCTCTCATGGGTTGACTTTGGAGTTGCAGCTTTAGCCGTTCAGAGGGCCCTACTACTTGTACCTCTTGTAAGGAAGTCAGGGACCAAAGCTCGTTAGGGAGAGCAGTCAACCTCCGACACTCTGCGATGATCAAACATCTGAGGCATGGCATTACATCTTTACCTAATTCCCAGCGATAGAGCTCCAAATGTCTCATTTGAAACACTTCTAGTTGGGGAAACCCAGCAATGCAACAAAGCTCTAACTCAGATCTTGAGGCTATCAAAAACTCACATGAAGATAGTTTCAAAATTCTGAGGTTGGAAAGACTCCCCAAAGTCCTGATGACATCGTTACTTAAGTTCGTGTTCTTGCTCGAGATTGCTAGTTTGGTAAGGTTGAAAGGAAAGGCATTGACAGACGTTGGAATTTCTGGACAACCATAAATCGTCAATGCATTCAGATAATTGAGGTTTGGAAGGTTTTTCCACAATTGACCAAGCCCTTGTTTATGCTTGTTATCCTCATAGAAATGCAACCCCAATCTCCTTAGCTTTGGGAATACACCTTTCCCTATCAGAGACACAACAGCTGATTTTTTGTTTATGGCGACACAGGATAGGGTTTGTAGATTCCACATGATATTACTTTCTACATCTGGAAAATCAGGCAAGACCACAGGTCCAGCCGTATGAAGATGCCTCAGTCTCTTGAGCTTCCACATTCCACTGGTGAAGGGTATGGATATATTATAATGTGAACGCCCCAAGTCCAATGTTTCTAGATTCCAAAGATTGCATAGGAATTTAGGAATCTCCCTGACAAAAATTCGACCAAAGCTTGTCTCTATGTCTATTCTTAAGTACCTTAGATGCACGAACTTGTCCAAATGGGGAGGGATCTTATTACAGTGGTAAATAGGAAGCCCCAAATCCAACACTCGAACAAGCTGAAAACATTTCACAAGCCTTTTTGACTTGTTTGAATCAAGGTGGTAGTAGGAGTCTCGATAAAAGCAGAGCACAGAACGAGTACCAGAATGATCTTTGTTGCTTGAAACAAGATAATCAGACACGCTATATTGAATGGATAGCCTGCGAGGTTTGGTTTGCTCCAGAATGTCCACATCCCTACAAACTTCAAAAACCTTTTCCTCCTTGCTCTCAGATATGCAAAGTTCTCTTAGAAGATCATGGATACGACATGTCTTGATTCCCCCATCGCTTCTCCTTCTCCCTACTTGGATTAAGCTACGATCAATGAGCTCATCCAAGTAGTCCTCTGCAACATCCTCTGCAATTCTGGAACCATTATGAAGAATGAATCCTTCTGCAACCCATAGCTGGATCAAGCGTCTAACAGGAATCTCGTAATCTTCAGGAAACATGCCAAAATATAGAAAGCATGGCTTCAGTCTTCGAGGCAAGCTATCATAACTGAGTTTAAGTACTATATCCTGGACTTGGGTCTCTGGTTGGGTGAGATACGAGTTGACATGGCCCATGATCTTAGACCATTCTCGGAATGTCTTATCCTTGTTTGCCAGAATTCCTGCTAGCACCACAATGGAGATTGGCAAGCCACCACAACTTTTTACCATATGCTTACCTAGCGGCTCTAGATTTGAAGGCATGTCCTCTCCTCGGAACACCTTCTTTGAGAAAAGCTCCCAACTTTCTTCTTCATTAAGAAAAGGGAGATAGTAGGGAGGAGATGAGCTGGCATGAGAAGCCACCTCTTTCAAACGACTGGTAATCAAGATCCTACTGCTCTTATTGTAATCTGGAAAAGCACATTGTAGGTCATCCCAATGTTGAGGTTTCCATATGTCATCCAAGACTACAAGATACCTCTTCCCTTTTAAACACCCTCGCACCTTGTCTTTCAGTTCCTCCTCACTCAAACCATAATCATCCTCGAATTTAAGTTTGCCTTTGCCCTTTGATCTCTTCTTATGCTTGCTATTGCTGTTTTCATAACATGTATTTGCAGAGATTGACGTCAAGCATTTAAGAAGGGCGTGCAAAAGCTCTCTAGGTCTATAGTCGTTAGACACATAAACCCAAGCACGACAATCGAAGTAATTCTTGACATCATGACTGTTATAGATCTTACGAGCAAGAGTAGTTTTACCTAATCCGCCCATACCTAAAATGGACACCACATCAAGACGTGAAGCTCCTTGCTTGAGGCGATTGATTACTTCAGTTGAGTCATGGTGAAACCCCACCACATCTTCTTCCTCCACGTCCCTCCTACGCTTATGCAATAGTTGTAATTCCTCTGTTGAAGATCTTGCTGCTTCCTGGGTGTCGTATTTGATTCTGTTCTCATAAATCTGATTGATGGTGGCTTTAATATTGTCTATTTTCTCTGCAACATGGTGTAGCAGCTTTGCATGGTCAACGCCATGGAACATCCTGGACAACCAACTTCTCCTTCGGTATCTGGCAACGTTGGCAACAAAGGTGTCGATGACGTCCTCAGCTTCATGTGCGACATCTGTGATCTGACGCACAACCTCTTGTTCGATTTCCTTCTTCATCTTGTCCTGCTCGCAGCTCTTGAGGAAGACACTCATCATTCTGAGCTCGCTCTGAAGGGAATTCACTTTGTCCTCCACGCCACATAGCAAATGGGCTTCGTGTTGCACAAGCCGAGACAAGTTCTCCAGCACAAAACTTAGTAAGCTATCTGCCATGACGTCGTCTGTAGAATGAACCCTAGAACGGAGAAACAAATGAAGGAAATTTTGAAGCACAAGCATGGCAAATAAAGACGTTTGAGGATTTATTTATACGACTCTGTATTGCACTTCTACGAGGTTGCCTCGAAGACTTGGGGTCAAGAGTTTAATGATAACAGAGAAAAGGAAAAGCATGTGGGGTCTGAAAATGGAGGGAGGGTGGAAGCGTGTGGGTCCATCAAAGACTTTGGGCAGAGACTTCATAATGGAGGCCATTTTTGACAAGAAATTTAATAAGTTCAACTTTTTTTAAAAAATAATAATAAGAAGTGGGATTAAGATTTTTAAATTATTTTTTTCTTTATAAAAAATTTAATAAATAGGATCAATAGTATGGACAATTTAGGTTCAATATAAATGATTTAAATTTAATATTAAAAATTATCAAAAAAGTTAATATTAAATTTTTTTGGCCAAAAAAGTATATTTGAATATTATAAAAAAATTTAACATTAAATTTGGATCTGTGAAGATGGGGAGTGTAAGCAGAGCAAAGCCAAGACTTTGGGTTAAATTTGGGGTTTTGAAATGACAAAAGAAGCGTGTGGGTCCATCAAAGACTTTGGGCCAAGACTCCCTTTTTTTACCACCAGAGGGGCCATTTTAGACAAGAAATTTAATAAGTTCAATTTTTTTAATAAATAAGGAGTAGGATTGAAATTTTTAAATTAATTTTTCTTACTCTTTTCTCTTATATCTTATTTTTTAAAAAAATTATAATTTCTCTTGTTCATTTTAAAAAAAATTAAATTCGTTAAACCCTCCTATGTATTGTAACCAATCATTAGTACTTAGTGGTGTGTGTATACCCTCCTATGTATCAAGCATCATCTAAAAATACATTTTGATATATTTTATAATCACTAACCGATAAAATTATTTTATTTTAAATTAAAATTTTTAAATTACCCTTAAAAAGTGAGAGAGAGGAGACATAAAAAATAATATTATATAATTTATTTATTTTTTACTTTTAACTAATTGAGGGTTATGTTTGAAACTTTACTTATTTTTTTTATTTTATATTAGTATTAATGAGGTTGATAAAAATAATTTATAAATAAAACTGAAAAGAATCTGTTTGGGGGGGGGAAGTGTTCTGTGATTTTTATTTTTTTTTAAACCTGTCTTAGCTTTTTTTAATAACTTAAAAGAAAAAAAGCCATGCGTCGCAGTAAATTTATTGTCAAAAAAAAGTGATAAAAGTAATTGAGAGGTTGAGTTTGTTGTAATTATTGGTCTGCATGATTTTAACCTTTAATTTTTTGTTAGAAAAAATAATGAAAAGAAATTTATTTTTCAATCTTTTAATCACAGAAAATGTTAAAAAGAGACTAATCTTACTAAAAACAAAAAAAAAGACTAATCTCCTTAAACATATAAAAAACTTACAAGTACACCTCTATCAATTAATTTTTTTTTCTTGTATTTTTTTCGAAGACAATTATGTTTAAGATACGATTGAACATTAAATGTGAGATATTCTTTAAATAAAAATTTAAATATTAATTTATTATATTATAACAGATTAGTCTCTTCTGTTAAATCTAGTTCTTGTAAGTCTCAATTATATTTGTTTCATATATAAAAAGAGTCAAGATCTAAACATCTAGCCATTTTGCTTAAAGGAAACAAATCCCTATCACTCATCACGCCGAACTCAAGCAGGTATTTACACATATTTAATATTTTTTCAAATAATATTATTATATTCGAGAAATTCTTATTTAACATGAGCTTTTATTTTTTAAAATAAAATATATATTTTCAAAATAATTATTCATTTGATCTTGACTAGATTAAAAAAAACACACACAATGTTTTTCCTCAGCGTTGAGGGTGAGTCAGCTAGATAAAGGCAAATACATAACAATGCCTTGTAGAGGAAGCACCTAAAAAACTAAAATGGAATATCTTGACTAATGTACAAGAGTGTCGTGTGGGTTGTGCACTCAAAAAATAATAATAATAAGTGGGGAAAATCTCAATTCTAAGAAATGGAAAATCATAAATAATAACATTTAAATATCACAAATAACCAAAATTAGGACCATAAAATTATGAGATTAAATTTTAGGATCATGGTCATTTTTTATAGTTTTAAAAGTAATACCATGACTAAAATGTTTATGTCTGAAATGCCAATTTAAAATTTATTAATGCTGAAATTATTTCAAATGGGTTGAAAATTTAGTTGAGAGAGATGATGAAATCACTTTATTTGTGTTGAAAATATTTTTACTCCCACACTTGCAATTGGCTAACAAATTTCTTAGTGTTGAAATCATTTCAATTAAGTTGAAAATTTAGTTAAGGGATTGTGAAATTACTTTATTCGAGTTTAAAAAAAATTGTACTCTCAGACTTGCAAGCTTAATCACCAAACATGGATATTTTGGTTAACTTATTTTAAAAAAAATACTAAAATTAATTTTCATAATCCTGATTAATTATTTGCAACATTCGGATGTCCAGAACAAGTATGGGGCGGGTCAAGTCCCCGGCCCATACTTGTTATAACCAGCAGTCCAGCACTAATCTTTCTTGTAAAAAAAGAGAAAAATAATTCTAGCATCCTATATTTTTTATGATTTAAAATTTGGCACTCACACGTGTAACCCCAGATCCGTTCCCCAAATGAACCCAAGTCTTTGTTAATGGTGAAAGATACTCTTCATATTAAGCTCTTTAAAAGCATGCATTAAAACCCCAAAAAACAAATTGTTGGGCCTATAGTGGATTAACTAGATGCACGACTTTTGAGCATTTATTTGCATATTTTCATAAAATAATGTTAATTAGACACAATTAGAAAAAATACAACAAAAAAAAAAATAAGGTTTCAGTTTCTCATCATGATAATCTAACCAACCTATATTCTGTGTATGCGTGTATATGCTATAATTAACTGAATATTTGTTAATATTTTGCTACTGTCGAAAATGGATTCCTTGGACTTGAAGTACTCATCGTTAATGAACCATTCAAATTCAAATTAGACAGTTTAATTTAATTTTTCTCATTATTATATCTTTAATATTTTTTGTAATAGATGCAAAATAAAAATTAAAAATAATGTTCTAGTTACCACTATTTTCATAAATAAAAAAGTAAAATTATCTTTTTAAAAATTAAAAATAGAACATTTTTAATCTACATGTCCCAATTATTTATTTTTTAAATAAAGACAACATTTGAAAAATTATAATTTTAAACTTTTAATCTCAAGCATGAGCACAGAACACTAAATCCTAACCGCGTACTCATATTTGAGAGGAGTATTGAATGTAGATGAATTGATCAAAAGAATATTCTCACGCAGAACCTTTTTTTTTTATTCAATCCTTGAATATTATGAGAAACTTGGAGTATTACCCCCACCTAGGGCTGTGCAAGAGCCTGATAATTCAATCCAACCCAATGAAACTATATCTGGTCTAGTTTGAAAAAAATTGGCCAAATTCAAAAAAAGCCAACCAAATTAGATTTTCTATTCGAGTCGAATTGAATTAGAAACTGAATAATTGAATCGTTTGGTCAAGTCTAATCCCTTTATTTTTTTAAAGAGCCATTTTTTAAGATTTTCCTTTCCAGAGTTGTATTATCATTCAATTCACCAGTTCCTCCATTTCTCTTCTAATATGTTGCTTGCAATATTGGCCTCTTGCTTTTCTGAAGAAGAATTCCTCAAATCTATATTCACAAAGTTGACTTTATGTCTTTCTTCACTTCATATCTTTATTGTAACCATGATAATTTAATAACCTTTCTTTCTAGTTTCTACCATTCCTCTCATGCTGAAACATACAAATGACTCGCTGGTTCTCCCTCCCATTATTATCCTTCCAAAACTTCCCATTCTCCTCTCATGATAATACTGTAGTTTTCGTATAACATGCACCCTGTGCACTTTTGATTTCTTAATGTGATCATTGCCGGTGACAGCGTCAGGACCTTAGTTTATGGTTACAACATTTTTAAAATTAATTATTTAAATATAATTAAAAAATTGAACTTAAAACTTTTAAAATTTGGCTAAGAGATGCAAAATATTTAGGTTAAAAGATCCAAAATATTAGAATACATAGACCTTTTTAATAATTTTCTCTGAGCCCAAGGGATACATTTGCCCAACTCGACTTCAATGTAGCACCGCCTATGATCATTGCCATCTTTTATTTTCTGCATAATACGGTAGTTTTTTGCTTTTCTTTTGTGGTTTATTTAATTATCTGTTTTTTTTTTGTTGCATCAATTTATTCTTATTGGTAATTTTGTTGTGTTTTATCCTTGTGAAGGTTGTTATGGAACTATGATTATGGTCTGCAACATTAATGCTTTTCTATTGTTGTTGAATGTTGTTGGAGATTGTTATCATTTTATTGTGATTAGGTTTTAATATTTTGTGATAAGTTTTATGATTATAGGTATTTTTGTACCAATTGAATTGTTGCTTCCCAAAAAATAAAATACAAATAAAAAACAAATTCAAATCCTAGATTACCTAAACTAGTCTTCCAATTTTATAGATCAAGTTTAGTCCAATTCATCTTGAATTCTTTTTAAATTATACTAGATAATGTGTTGCCTAACCTAATTTCTTCCCTAAAATAGACTAAACATCAAGTTATGTATGGGACTGTCATTAATAATGATGGTTTTATGAGTATTTCAAGAATACCTTTAATATTTTTATTTAATGTGTTAGTATATACTATAATTTGAATCCAAAATTCTTTAATAAGGTGAATATTTCAATTTTTTTTTAGTCAAGATCAAGAGTAACTTTAAGACTTTTTTTTTGGGGGGGGGGTCCTATATCGATGTCATATAGAAAAGTTTAATGTGCATAACTTTTTTTTTTTTTAAGCTTTTGGGCCAAAACTTGTTTTTGATATTATGCAGGAAAAATGATTTTAAAATTTCATACAAGGAATTTAAATAAATTTTTTATGAAATTATAAAATCACTCAAAAATCTTATATTCTTTACTAAAATTGTCAACTGCTAAAATTTATTAATTATTACTACTTAATATTAATTGAACAACTCTATTAATAACTTTTTTAATAGTAATTGACAATTTTACAATAATAAATTAACGACATGAGATTTCAAATTTATTTTATAATTTCATGATTCGTTTCTATATATAAACTATTCCTTGTGTAAAACCTTGGAGTGTTTCTTTTCCATAAAATTAAATAGGTGTAAATAGTTACTCAAATTTCACTATAATAATGTTTAAGACTTGATTAATTATATTGTCTAATTTGTTTGACCAGAAAATTATATTGTCTAATTAACAATGAGTTTTATTCCATTTAATTTTTTTTTCCATATTACAATATGAAACACTTTAAAATTCCATACTTGATTCAATAATTGGGACTTTGTTGGTTTGTGTGTCGCATGGGTATCGTATATAGGAACCCCCTACGTCTATCATTTGAGGATTTTTTTTTTAATAAATATATATTTGTGATTTTTTAAAACAAATTTAAGGTCACCTGATGTAAACTTCTAATAAATTATGAGCTTTGATTCTGATATTTATAGTTAACAATATCAAAATTGGAAAAAAATCATGAGCACGAAAGATAAAGATAATTAATTAAAGAATAAAAAATTAAATTAACGCCTAAATATAGATTTATTAATATCTCAAACTCTAAACTCATTTTTAACAAAATATTTTTTTTAAATTTTTTAAAACAGTACAATCTAATTCTTATTGTTAATAAAAATTAATTTTGACTATCAGTTAACTAAAAGATAATATAAAAGGACACCAAAGATTATAAAAAATGATCAAAAAAATTTTATTAGTCCTGTTTCATAATTTTTGGATCCTTATTTATAATTTTTGAGTTCTTTTCTGTATTTTTGAGTTTATTTTTTATTATTTTTTTGTCAGTTGTCTTTTAAATTTAATTTTTTTAACAATAGATATTAAATTACATCATTTTAAAGAGTTGAAAGGAATATTATACTAAAATTAAGTTTAAAATCTTAAATACTTTTGACTTATAAATTAGAGACCAATTTTCCATTCAATCATTAATTAAATTGACACAGGTTAAGAAAAAAAAAATAAGAAAAATTGTGTTTGTTTAGTAAAAATGGTTATGTATAAAGAATTCAAAACCACTAATCCACATTATATATTGCTTACCTTAAATCTCTCTCTCTCTCTCTCTCTCTCTCTCTCTCACTCACACGTGCGAACACATTCAATCACTACTTGGGTTCGAGATATTTTTTCTGTACATAGATTTAAAACATTGACCTTACTTTTAGAAAATATGATCTCTTCCACTCGGTCTAATTAATCATGCATCGTTGGTTTCTCAATATTATGTTTAGCTAGTTCAATATTTATCTTTGCCAAAAAATTAAATAATTAATTAAGCATGTAAGATTATTTTAATTAATCAAATATTATTTAAATAATTAAGCATGTTGAAGCATTTTTCTGTCATTCCATTTTCTTGGAGTGCGAAAATTCAAGAGAATATAATGAAATTTTTTTAATTAAACAATGTCAAATAATTTAGAAAGAAACTAAACTTTATGGAGCGCGGATACCACGAGAAAGGCACAAGTTGGTTCCTTAATTTATTCTTTTACTTCGATCTTTAATTAAAAAATTAAAATTTATAGAGGGACAACGAAGCTTTTGGACCATTATTAAATTTTTTTCAATTATCAAATTGGTCCTTAAAACACAAATTAAGAAGTTTTTATAATTATATTTTCAACTATACCCATACTTTATTTATTACTTTTTTTAAAAAAATGATGCATAACATTTTTCAATTATTATTATTAAGATGGAAAAATGTAAGCTTTTTTAAAAGATCAAGGTTTTACCAAATTTTTTTAAGCCGTAAAATAATCATCGATGTTATATATTTTGGTTTAGAGGGAGTAATTATTTTTATTAGTATGTGAATTATCGTCGGAAGTCTCTTACAATTTGAATTGAAAAGAGTATATATAAGTGTGTGTATTGCAAACTAAAAATTTTAACAAATTTTTTTTAAAAGACTATATACAATAATAAAATGTAAATGATAGTGAGAGGACAGGTCATGTAATGATAGAGAGAAATTAAATAACATTGTGATTGACATGAATAAAGTCTTTTATCCACATTCTTCCTTCTCTCTTATTTTATGTATGGCTATGATATCTTTATCATTTTTACCTTTCTATAATCCACAATTATTCTAATCCATTTTACTTTTTTAATCAAATCATTTCATTATATTACATTTCTATTCAACAATAAAACCACCTCAAAGAAGATTGGATTGTAACTTTAAACAGCATTATAAAAAAAAATTGAACAGATCACCAATCCACTAATTGAAAACCCACGAAGCACTAATTCATGTTTCCACTCTGGGAAATGTTCCTGAGTCAACAAGGAATTGGAAAAAAAGTATTCTCTTCTTTTAATTTATTGTTTAGTTTGCCCGTTTGCTTGTGCCTTCTGCGTGGAATCCACACTCCCTCCGATAATATATAATTATATCACTCATCATTTCATCATTAATTTCTTAATCATGAATTTGTTGTTTAATCATACTGCTAATCAACAGATAGGCTTCCACTAACCTTGCTTGTGCAAGCCACACTCCCTTCATTTTAAAATTGCCACACTTTGTATTTCTCTATATATGATTAATTATGTATACCCTTTTGCTTCTTATCTCCTCAAACGAGGGAATCCAAATCCAATTACATTACAGGACCGATTCTTATCGATCTAATTATATAAGCACATTCTAGGATATTATTATTAGACATATTATTAATCAAAATCAAACCAATTACCTTAAATTTTTGAGCTAAATATGTGGTTGTGTTTGGTGCCATGACGAAAAGGGACGCTAAGGGATTGTAGAAAACCAGACGCAAATCGTTGAGATAATATGTATTATGCTTTTGTTGTTATTGTATTATTCAACTGTGGCCATTGTGTTTAATTTGTTTTTTTTTTCCATCTAAGGTTTAAATGTATGATGATTATTTTTTTTTATTATTAGGCATATTTATGTTTATCTATACTTCAAGTCTAATAAGTTTTCATGCTAGAGGGGGATGTTATATATATATATATATATATATATTAAAAAAATAATCCAAATTTTCATTTATCGGTATAAATTTTTGAAAGAGTATTTATGAATAATTTAGATGGAAAAAAAATCACAATGAAACTACTATGCATAGTTAACTAGTGGTATATGGAGCTAATAGTTTAATGGAAGAACGAGAATAAACTCTCAAAATTGAAGAGGCAATTAATAACAGTTAGATCATCAATAACCTTTTTTAAAGAATACATTATAAATATTGATTTATACAGTTATAAACAAAAATTGTAATTATAAACTGAGAATTACATTTAAAATTTAAATATCTTATTTATAATTGCAACTCCTAAAATAATAATTATTTGAATTGATATTTGCTATTTATATTTCAAATAAATTTATCAAAGATGTAATTATCATTAATTGTCACTTCTAGGACTTAATTGTTATTCTTCCTAATTTGTAATTAGTGCTTAGGAATGCAACTGCCTTAAATGTTTATTGAAAAACTTTGGTTCCTCATGTTTCTACTTGGCTCAAATCAAATTAGTTAGAGTTTAATTTGAATCTAGCTAGTTTTGACAAGATATAAGTTCATGATTATAATGAAATAAGGATATATATATATATATATATATATATATATATATATATCTCAGTATATACAAAGTATTCATTTTTGAAGAATTATTAAACAAAATAAGTCATCACCGTTCTGAGTGCTCTCCACTCTATCACCACTACTTCATCACTAAATGATTGAGACCCATAATCTCCAATGCAACCCAATGCTATTGCTATATGACACTTCTCTATATAATACCTTCTTCTCAATAAGAGTCATGTACTTCAAAAACACTTCCTTCCTTGAAACTTCTCTTCAATTCTATCTTCACCATTAACATATATCTATGGCTTCTTCTCATCATAATAACCCTAAGGAAACCCTACCAAGCCATGTTGAGATCCCTGTAATTAACCCTAATGAAGAAGAAGACCACATCAACACCATTAACTACTCTCAAAGGGCACAATGGCTTAGGGCTGCAATGTTAGGAGCCAATGATGGGCTGGTTACTGTGACTTCACTCATGATAGGTGTTGGTGCTGTCAGACAAGACATCAGAGCCATGCTCCTCGCCGGCTTCGCGGGTCTAGTCGCCGGAGCTTGTAGCATGGCCATAGGGGAGTTTGTG
The DNA here is from genome assembly GCF_029017545.1 of Prosopis cineraria. Taxonomy (NCBI): domain Eukaryota; kingdom Viridiplantae; phylum Streptophyta; class Magnoliopsida; order Fabales; family Fabaceae; genus Prosopis; species Prosopis cineraria. The sequence continues at coordinate 5,325 of NW_026556161.1, read as the reverse complement.
TCAGTGTACACTCAGAGAGACATAGAGTTAGCTCAGATGAAGAGAGAAAGAGCAGCTAACAACAACACAAAAGAGGTTGAAGATGATGAGAAGGACAAGCTTCCGAATCCAGTTCAGGCTGCCGCAGCATCAGCGCTGGCATTTTCCGCCGGTGCAGTGGTGCCGCTGGTCGGAGCTGTGTTTATAAGGGATTATAGGGTGAGGATGGCGGTGGTGGCTGCCCTGGCTAGCTTGGCATTGATGGTTTTCGGTGGCGTCGGAGCGGTGATCGGAAAAACTTCAGTGAGAGGGTCTTGTGTTAGGGTTGTGATCGGAGGTTGGATGGCCATGGCTATCACTTTTGGCTTGACCAAGTTAATTGGCTTCACCGGACTTTGATTATTATGAACATTATTAAGTCTGTCATGAAGCAAATGAATGCACAAACTTGCATGCTAGGTCAACAAATAGTACGGAAAATCATTTTAATTTTTCTTTCTTTGTTTGTTTCTTTTTCTTTTTTCTTTTTCCCTTTACTGATCCTCCCAGATAATGTAGGGGTTGTTGGATTGAATGAGATAAGCAGAGGAATTAGTTCCCTCTAAGCATTTCCCTCTAAGCATTGTTATATAATTTATTGAGGGGACAATGGTAAAAAATTATTTAAAGATAGTTTGGACATATATAAAGAAGATCGTGGGAGGCACTTGTGAATAAAGTGGAACAAATAACTTTAAACTTCATTAAGAAGGGTAGAGGAAGGTTAAAAAAAAAACACTTTTGAAAATTATTGACTGATACCTCTTAGTTAATATTTCTAAAAGTTTGGTAAATGATAAAGTATAATGGTGTCATACAATTTATACAGCCGAACCTACCTAATGAAATAATGCTTATTATTATTGTACCAATGAGGGTTGGGTCAAATGTAAGGGATTAGTCCTTTGCAACGTAACGAAACAATATTCAAATCTCTACTAAGAGATGTACTTACATTTAGTGAGTGATTGTATCTTGAATAGAATTGCTTTCAATGAGAGGAAAAGTATAAACAATCAAAAATCAAAATTTTTTGAAAACCTCTAGGCACCGATTAAGTTGTTATATAGCTAACTGGAAGTTGTTTTCCTATATAATGCATGGATTTAGTTAAGTTCCAAATTTTTTGCCATATCCAAGAGAGAATATTCCTGAGTTCCCTCATTGCAAAGAATCTAACATTTCTTGTCGTATTAGCCCTATTTTAAAAAGATTTTATGAAAGCACCATCATAAAGGAGGCCTGAATAAAAGCATATTCTCTACCCACCCCCACCTGGGTTTTACTAACAGTGAAATCCCATATCATTTACCATCTCATCATTTTCCATCCATCCCCCACTTTTGCAGCACCTTGTTGCAATCTGTTGTTCTGACGAACCAAGTTTGCCCTACTCAACATAAAATTTATATACCAAAAGCATCCTTACAATTTCTGTTAAAATTTTCAAGTTTCCTATTCAGGTGGTGACTTGTTGCAGCTGAAGAGTTTGAAGCTTAAAGGACCATGCATGTCCATTCTTCTGTCAGCAACAGAGGAACAATAAAAGGAATCCAAAAAAGACAATGGTTATTAGCCAAGAATCTTCCAAGAATACAAACCAGAGCTGAAATGTAACAAATGAGAAAGTAGTTGTGCTACTTGTTACTCAAACATCCTAAAACAAGACACCAAATGGGTATTCTATATGAAAGACTTTTCTCTCCAAATCAGAAGCAAAATCCAAAGACAAAAACTTCACTATGGTCATTTAAAAACCCATACGAACACAAACTCTTTCTATACCTCCTAGGATGAAACTGGTAATTCAGTGGTAACTATGTATATGCTCTCCCATGCATGTCACAACTCACAAGATACTCAGCCCATAGAGCATAATGGAATTTGACCACAACAGGTCATGCACAAGATTTCAACAAGCTTAAAAATCAGCATTTTGGAACATAAAAAGGGTATGGTGTATGTGCAGTGTATTGCACATCAGAACATTGATATCAGAGATCCATCCATTGAACAATCTCAGAACATAGTCATTGTGAATGATAATTGAAGGGATAATGGTAACTCCTCCAGTCTAAAAGATGAAAAATCACATTTACAGTTCCATTACAGCCATGATGAACAACATATATTAAGAGTGAAATTGCATGCCTCAATGAGAAGAAAAAAAATTCTATCCAGAACGAAAGCCTCCTGTTCCTCTCTGCTCATAAGGTCCAGTGCGATCACGACTATATCGATCATTTCCATAATCTCCATGTCTACCAGCATCCCTGTATCGCCCACCAGAATAACGATCAGCATTCCTATCAGGACCATAACGACCTCCACCGCCACTGCCACCATATCTACTTTCTCTGCCACCATACTTTCCACCTCTTCCCCCTTCACCAGGGCACTCTCTAGCGAAATGACCAGGTTTGCCACACTTGAAGCACTCACCACCATTAGAACCTCGACCACCCCCATAATCTCGGTAATGATTACGATCACGACCATGTTCTCGGTACCGATCACTATCATCTCTAGCTGATCCTTGTTGAGGTTTTGCCTTGTCAACAGTAATAGTTCGACCATCTAAATTCTGCCCATTCATGGCATCAATGGCATCTTCCATAGCTTTCTGATCATCAAATGTTACAAATCCAAAACCACGAGATCGACCAGAGAACTTGTCAACAGCAACCTAGATCGAGGATATAAATGTAATGCCTTAAGAATATATGTCTGTTCAAAAGAAAGATGCATATAAATAGACAATGAACAGGTACAACCAATCATATATGATGCTTGAAAAGCTAGCTTCCACTTATAATATGTCAAAAAGCTTTTCTTCTGGTTTACTGAATTTTGATTTGAAGCCAGGACTTAGTAGAATTTACATTTATCTCACTATATCAGAAAAGGATAGAAGAGAAACTGGAAACCCAATCAAAAAGTATAACATAGGCAGCATAAACGAATTTCTAAGGGGAAAAAAAAATCAACAATAACTTTCTTTTGAGTTGGCAAATGTCGAAACATTTGTAGGCACAGCTCGAACCCACAGGGTAAACATCACAAGTCGTGCCAGTTGAACCAAAGGTTCTTGGCTAATCAACAATAACTGTAAACAGTACAAGTGCAATGATAATACTGATAATACAGAAATATAGAATATGTTACCCGGGCTTCAAGAAGGTTTCCAAACTTTTCAAATGAATCCATTAACTTTCTATCAGATGTTGACCATGAAAGGCCACCAATGAAGCAGCGATACTCTTCTACTTCAGCCATTTTAAACTGCGTATTTTGAAGGAGAAAAATAATTACCACATAAAATTTTCAATTAGAAAGCCAGGGACAGCCATCCCACACAATCCACATAAGTAAGTAGATGATGAAACCTACTCAAAACATGATAAAACCCTGTCAACTTCAAGCAAGGAGTAGGAAAATAAGACTCCCAATAAGTTTACATACTTCACACGAAAAATATATAGAACTCTAGTTTGTATCAACTTCATTTATGATTAGGTCGATGGTTGATCCAAACCTTCATTTTTTTATATGATAATCTAAAACAATTTTTTTCAAAACCATTTAAAGTTTATGACTTCTGCTCCGAAGTTAAGCTAAAATGTCTATCTATCCACATTTGTGTGCGTGAACACACTTCTCTTGAAAAGAAACAAAATCAAGTAGCTTATAAAAAAAAATCAATAACTTCGCTAACACATGTGATTCCCTCAATAAATAGTCAAGACCTGCAAAACGTGACCCCAACCAAAACCAGTCACCATCTTCAGCGATTCTTCATTCTAGGGCCAGAAAATCCCGAACGCTACAATTCTCCAACCTCGTTCCAAAAAAAAAAAAACCCGAATAGAGCCTAATGAAAAATTTCTAAGCAAATAGTCACGCTCAAAACGTTGCAAAATCAATATAATTCAAATCGGAACCACGCAAATTCCGGAGAAACAAAATCTTGACAGGAACAAAATCTCTTAAAAAACGTCAAAACGAAGACCCTTACCGGAGGAGAGAGAATTGTTCTGCGAATACGTCACGAGTTGATTCGCCGTGGAGGAAAAGCAACGCAGAGTGAGAGTGAAGGACGATAAGTCGATAACAGAATGGAATCGGCAGCAGCTCTGCTTAGTGCGCGCGCACGCATATATTATATGTGTGTGTGTGTGTGTGTGTGTGTGTGTGGGTGTGGGTGTATCTCACACGTGCCAATTTTATAGGTATATGTAATTATTCAATATTATGACAATATTTTTTGCCAGAAATTTTAGCGCAATTATATTCATAATAAATTAATTCATTATCTTTAAAATTATACATTTTTAATGAATTTATATTTTAATAAATTAGTTAATTATTTTTAAAATTCAAAACACGTTGTTTTCATTGAGTGTGCTAAATGCTCATTAAGACTGAGAGTAATCCTGACTCTTCATTTTATTTTAAAATATGTGTCATTCATTTCATTTAATTTTTAAATATTTTAATATTATATTTATTAATTTAAAAAATATAATTTTTTTAATATTTTATCTAGGCTGTCATGACTATTTATTAGAAAATGAGCACCATGATACCCATCACTTTTGAAGAGATTTAGATCATTTAAATTTAAAAATTTTTATTTTTATTTTATATTTAGTAAAATAAAATTTATAAAATATAAAAAATTTAATAAATCTATTCATTATCAATCTGGCTAATATAAATTTAATCTAAAAAATTCAATTTAATATTAAAAATTTTTATAATTTGATTGTCTAGATTGACTTAGTTCAGATATAATTTAAATAATCTAATTTAATACTAAAAAATTATAAATTAATCATTTACATGTGTTTCTAGATAGTTCAAATTTAATATTAAAATTTTTATATTTTTAATTAATAAATGTAATATTAAAAATATTTAAAATTAATTTAAACAATGATAAAAATTATTTTAAAATGAAATAGAGGACTAGAATTAAGATAAGAAAGAGCACCAAATGCACACGCCTCTTGTAAGAGAGATCAGACAATTCCATGATGTTTGCGAACTTGATAGCAAAGAAGGGACCTTAGGTAAAAGTTGAAATAAATTAGGCCGAGTTATATTTTGATTAAATAAGTCTAAATTTGCATGATAAATTAAAAGTTTGAGTCTGATCTGAAGTCTGTATAAGGCATTTTTCACAGCTTAAGCTTGAGTCTGTCTAAAGCTTAATCTAACTTGAAAGTTTATTTAAAAGCCTATTTAAAAATAAATTTTTTAATAGGCTCGCATTTTAATTTAAATATCTCAAATATACTTTAAAAT
>NW_026556160.1:0-40779 GCF_029017545.1 Prosopis cineraria | reverse complement strand
TTTGATAGTAGAAACACCTGGAAAAAGGTAATCTATCCTACCTTTGGGCTATGCTTTCCTCATGTCACACACTTGTGATAGAGGTATCGTTAACTCCTAACCTCACCCTAACGGGCAATATGGAGTTTCCAGATTATCCGGATGTCCCACGGTAATAATCCTATAATATGCTATACTAGATTACTCTCTATACTATCCCATAATATGCTACACTGGATGTCCCATGATGCTAGCCTAACCATATGAATTTGTTCACTCTCATTTCCACATACACATACCCTAGGTGAACTTCCACCCCTATGATCATACTTTTCACTACTTTTCTAGGTTTCATAACACACACATACGCACAAGCACACATATATAAACATGCACAACATATTATCAGTTGAAACCAATTACCTTTCAAATTTCATTTCACAAACAGATTTTCATGCTAAAACTATTTACAGTGTCAATCATGCATAAAGCTCATAAAACAACAAATTCACCATTTCATGTTTACTTCTACACAGTTATAATAGCTAATCAATATAACAAACTATATAGTTACCTCAACCCTTCTATTTAATAGAAGAGGTTACCCATGTTCTACAACCCTATTTAAGTTTCTTTAGCTATTCAACTTATTGTACATAAGAATCTACACCAAATTAGCAAGCCAAGGTCAATTGTCTTATTGACTAAATGTGCCAATTGTGGCAATTTAACACCTAATCACTATCATTTCCTCTATTCACATTTACTCATACACACTAAGACTAATTACCACTCAATACAAGCATCAACTCCTTTACAATCAAATCTTCTCTCACCATTCTGTCTTTAGACTAGGTCAAATTGTGCTTATGGCTTTAAAGCTTTATTGTTTTGACTCAAACCAGTTATAAAGTACTAGTTTAGTCCTAGAGGACCGTTCTATTACTATAGTGTAAGAAATCATCTCCTTAAAACTTTCTAAATTTAGTTTCTCAATAGTTAAAACAAAGAAAAATATAAGATAGAATTAGAGGTTAAGGTAGTACAAGACTTACTCGATAAGTAACAAGTCAGAAACATTGTCCTTTCTCTTGAAATCACTTGCCCTAACAAAGGTCCCCTTTCTTCTCCATGGCAGGACCTTCTTGTCCTCTTTTCCCTTCTATTTCACGAGCTAGCACATGAAGTCACTTATCAGAATTCTATACCACATGCTGTGGCACATCCACCCCAGCCATGGCTCGTGGCATAGTGAAGGAAATCCTCATTATACTCATATGCTCTACTTTGAGATGGCTACTCTTCTACTCATATCTGCTCATTTAACATCCCAAAAGTCAATTTAACACTTAACCATCCACAATCTTAATCCCACATTAAATTACTAATTCATCCCTTAATCAGTGTTAATAGAAGAATTAGAAATTGGAGATGTTACAACTTTGTAAATCTTGCCCATCTTTATAAATGTGGTAAAAGAGCAGTATGTGATAAGATTTAGTTGTGAACATGTTATGAAATTAGAAACATGTGGATTAGTAGTGAAATTATGGTGAATATGGCTAAACTACTATTTTTATGTAAAGATGTTAAAAGTAGTCCAGTGTGAAAATAGTTTATTGAGTAGCCAAATTTTGATATGTGAGTATGTATGATATAAATTTTGTTCAATCAGGTGTATAATGTCCTTTTTGCAGTTAGTTCTAGGCCTAAAATCGTCTAATGACACAATGAAAGTGATTTTAGTGCTTGGGTGTATAAAAATTTTTAGAAAAAGTAGCTTTTTACAGTTGGGTGCCTACATTTTGATTAGATTGTTGGATCATGTTCAAGCATATCTCATTAAATAGCTTATGAAATAAGTTTTGAGTGGGCATTTAAACTACTCTAATTAGATGTCATATGCGGAAATGATGTACACCAGAAGTTCACCCTGTGAACTATCTAATAACGCGGCAACAAATACTGTCACTTGCACTGTGGGGCATTGCATGTCATGTTGCGGCGCGTGACACAAAGAAGGACTGCTCATGGCTTTGTGCCACATATTATAGCACATGGCCCAGTTTTTAATTTTGTTTCTTTAATTTAAAGGCATGTATTGAATGTGATGAATGCAAGAATTAGTCTTCCATTGTGCAACAATTATTTTGTATTGTATTTCAAATGATTTTGATGATTCACAAAATAAGTCTTAGTTCCCAAGCTTTTCAAACAATATTTTTGAATACAATTTTGGTTCAAGGATATGATGATTAGGTTACCTTTCCTAATGTTAGGTGGATATGGGAGGAGGTTACATGTCCCTCTTTCATTCACACATAATTTAGAGGGTGCCATTACATAAAATTTCATAAGGCTCTAACTCACTCAATACAACTTCAAAATCTAATAAATTAGATATCTATGGAAAGCTCTTGAAGCCTAGTGTTAAATTTTATACTTAAACTCAATATAAATTTTGAGATATGATTAAAAAGTGAATGAAGGTCAACTCTAAATAAGTACTGAAATAATATCTCAGTACTCAACTTCTAAAATTCATATTTTTCTCGGTAGAAATCCATTTTAATAAATAAACTATAATTGAAAAGCTATTGGATATGACTAAAAACATAATGAAAAGTCAAATCTAATTTTCTACACAATTCTCATTTTAAAGCTTAGACTTCAAGTGTTCATAACTTTTTCAACTTAACTCCTTTTTGAGTAAATATGACAACTTTGATAACTTTATAAAGTTAATAATCAAAACATTTCAAAGCTCGTGAGAAATATATGATCAAAGATAAAGAACATGATTATATAAAAATATATCTCACTCTTTCTCTTAATAGCTAAAATGCATGTTCTGATTTAAAATATCTTGAGCCAATATTTTAAAGCTAAGTCAATGGGTTTAATATAAAGATTTCTGTCCAAAGGATATATACCTATTAAGTCTAAGGCTTTCAAGATGCATCCAAGTTTGTATGAATGTCTTCATTATTCTTAAACTCTTTTTGGATCACCCTTCTCTTTATGTTCTCCCATTTAAGTGTGGCATGCATGCTAATGATGACTTTAATTTCTTCCTCTTCATGCTCATTCTCTCATCTTTACTTTGGATAACCTTAAATGATATATCATGAACAAAATGGTTAGTCTAAGTATCAATATGCATATAAGTATAGGTTGGGTTAGATTATGTACTATATATATAGTTAACTCATCTATATTTTTCATCATCAAAACTTGAGCTAAACATAATGTCACAAGCCATACGTCCAATAGGAAATACTATTTCAAAAAGAAAATTATCATATTATTTGGCCTCAGTACTTGAAATGCAAGTTGTTTATATTTATGCATATATATATTTAGTTTGGCAATATTTTTTTTTATTTTCATATACTAAATTTATTTCTTATATGCTGTAGTTACCATTGGTCCCTTTATGTTGTCTGCCCATATTTACATAAGATTTACTAGTTTTGTTCCATAGGAAAGCTATTGACTATTGAAACTAGAGATGTATTTAACACATAAGTTAAGGTTATTTTTTATAAATGTTAGCTTTTTAAGATATTTAAATTATTTTAGAATCTTATTTTTTTTAACATAAATTCCATTATAGTTCACTAAAGATATATCAAATAATGAGGGGAAGCCATAGCCTACTAAAAAATGGTACAAAAAAAAAGGCCCACTCACTTGGATATTCTCAAAAGTGAGTAATTTTTATTCAATGTTTTTTATCCAAAATTATTCCATATATGTTTTTATTTATATGCTTATCATTTGATTTTAATTTATCAAATGCCATCGATGTAAATGCCCCAAGAGGGAGGTGAATTGGGCTAATTGAAAATTTAACTGAAATGCAGTAATAATAATAAGTGAGATAAAGGAACGAAATCACCAATCATGAGATTTAGATGAGTAGAGCTTGATACAAGTGATTTATCCTGATTTGACTCCTACTACTTGAGTCTACATGTAGTCCTCGAGAACCTCCTGATATTTCCAACTATATTACCAAGATTAATCTAGGCTCTTGATTGCCTCGGTACGTAAACAGATTTCTCAATAAGTTTGAAACTCTCCCCCTTACAAAGGTAATGATAAATTCCCTTGAGCTTTCTGAGCTTAAGTTCCTTTGTTTTGAAGATGTAAAACAGGAATAAACAGAGTAAGTTCAAGAATGAACTACTACTTCTTTTAAACTCTCTTTTAGAGTAGATGTATAATCAATTAAGCTTTTTAACAATAAATGATATACAGAAGGTAGGTAAGCTTTGACGTTCAAATAAATGCAGAATGTTCTTGTTTTTCTCATTGTTCCTCTCCTTCTTTAGGTTTCATAAATGAGTCTATTTATAGTTTAGGATCATAAATGATCCGTTAAACTCATAAATGTTTCCATTGGAGGTTGCTTGTAATATGTTTCTCTCTTGCTTTGTGTTTCCTTTGATATCCAAGCTTTTATGAGGTTCTTCGATAGATTAGACAATGGAATAATGCTTTACAGCAGAGACTTCCTCTTTTATACAGTAACGGCTAAAAACATTAAATGCTTTTGACAAAAGTGGTTGAAGCTTATACATTTTGGTATAACAAAAAGCAAGCTCAATGACCAAATCAAACATGAGCAACCACAATAACTTTAAGGAAATAATTGTATTTAAATATCATTTAAAAATAATATAGAGTGAACACAATTGATTTTGGATGAAAACAAGGATTAAAAGATGAGTCAAGATGACCTTTGAAAGAGATACGAAAAACAAAGCACAAAGATTCATACTAGTATCGATGTTATGATGTTCTAGCACCGGTGTTTCAATGATGAGCAGACATAGAAGGAAAGTCATAGTACAAGTGTTGTCGTTATAGTACTAGTGTAATCCAATGCATGAAAGATGAAGATTCTTGATATTTTTGGAAGAATCAGAATATTTCTGAAAAGATTATTTAGCATCGATGTTAAAAGGAAATAACACTGAAGTAACATATCAATCACATCTCTTTATAGGATAGAAGAAAGGATAGCACCAGTATTGAGATGTTAGCACAGGTGTTGCATAAACGTGAACAAAACTTAGTATAGGTGTTAACCAAGTAACACAAGTTTTGACTTAATTCAACCAAAGATAAATGAAGAATATGACTGATGTTGAAAAGATAATACCAATACAAGGAAAACAATTTGAATAAGAGAGATTCAATTGCACAAGTTTAAAGGGATAACACCAGTGTTACTATAGGTAGGATTAGTGTTATAAGAAACACAAAATAATAGAACAGTGAAGATAACAGAGGTAACATTGGTGTTAAGGCTTCCAATACTAGTGTCATCAACACTTAGAAACATTTTTGAATAAGACAACTTTAATCATAAGGATTATAGTTAAGTCAGATACTTAACTAGCAAGATAGCATACCTTCTGTTACGTATAAGCTCTCACTTAGTCAGATTTAACGTTAAGCCAATTATCTTGGTTTTAGTTAAGAAAGCCTAAAATGCACAAAACTTCCTTTATTTTGTAATTATCAAAATTAGGGTTTAACATTTCTCCCCTTTTTTAATGATGACAAGACTCAGATGCAAAGTGTTATATCTCAGAGAGACTTTGGTCTTTACTTCTTAAAAGAGTTAAACACATATTAAAATAGAAGAAATGCATATTATATATATATATATATATTCAAAAGATGTTACAAATTATTAGAGAAAGCTTAACAAGATAAACAAGTAAACACTCAAACAACCACTCAATTTACTTCTTAAAGATAGTACCAAAGAAATCCATTAATTCATGGAATTTCTTGGTAGTAGGAGATAAAGGTTTAGGTATTTTAAAGGGTTGAGATGATTAAGGTTTAAAGGGTTTGGATGAGGATTGAGGCTTAGAAGACACTGAAGACTTTTCTCTAAATCTATTGAGTTTAGGCAAGCACTTCTTGGTCTTCTCACAATAGGTTGACCCTTATGCTTGCCACTTCCTAAATCTTCAACCACATGCTTGTCTAACCAACTATCTTGAGTTTTACTGTGAACCTTACTGTCTGCCTTATTTTTTTAACTTTGCATCCTTAATCTTTTGCCGCTTTTTGTCATCAACAGAAGACTTGGATAGATCAATAGGGACAAAAAGGTTGGAGGAAGGCATGTAGGAAGAAGAAGTACCACTTTCAGTCCAAACTGGTCTGTTCTTAAATCTTGGTAGAGGCTTGAAAACTGCACTAGATTCCAAAATGGCAATGAGTGGCAAGTCTTGAAAGGCTACTATATAGTTGGTCCTAAAGAATAATGGAGTAGAAGGTAGAGGTAACTGTGTAAACTCCAATTCTTCCTCATCATCAGATATCTCAATATACTCTTTGGCAATCTTGGCCATAACTAGTGCAAGCTTATTGCTTTCTAAAGCATGTGACTCAGCTCCTTCTGAACTATCCTCAAACATAGCTCTCAGTTCAGAATCAATAAAGGAAACTGGTCTAACCCTTAGATTTCTAATCTTGGAGGGTATTTGTTGGTCACTGTCAATGTCTTTCTTAGTCCCTTTTTTGAAGTAGAGGTTTGGATGTGTATACTAACACAAAATCCTCAACAAACTCTATTTTGTCATTCTCATGTAGAGAAACACCAGTAGGAGTACCCATCCTAAAGGGAGAATCATGCTCAGATGAGTCCCTTTATCTAGCTGGTATGCCTCCCAAACTCAAGACGTGAGCTCTCAGCAAGCCAATTTCTTCCTTAAATTCTTCTCTAATCTCTTTAGAAGCTTTCTTTAGTTTCTAATTAAACTCCTCAGCTTGTCTCTCAAGACACAAAATGAAAAGCTTAGCTTGAATCTTGAAAGTCCTATCCAACCACTGGATAGCATCTAAATCAAGATATACTGCTTATGATGGTGGTAGGCTAGATGAGTCATCTTAAGCAAGTTGCGACTTTTGTCTTCCTTAAGCACTGGGGACTGTAACTGAGTGAGCTTCAGTTTGAGCACCACCTCCTCCTTTTTTAATAATTTTCATTTTCTTCAGAGTCATGAAATTGATCTCCTCATGCCCCAACACTTCATTACCTTTCAGATATATAATCTTCTTATCTTCCAACATTTTAGAAATTACATTTTCATAGATGAGATATTTCCCATCTCTTTTTCTGCTCAGTTAGGCTAAGTTCTTGATCTTCTCAAAGATGATGGGGGCAAGATCCAATTTAAATCCTTTAATTAAGGAACTTAGAAGCCTCAAGTCTTTAGAGATAAACTTATTTAGCCCTGATCTTTTGCAAGTAATTAACCTTGACAGAATGTGGTAGATTACTCTATGAAATATTGTCATGGACTTTAGCTCTTTTACTAGACCAGAACTTTGCTCCTAGGTTGCACTAATGTTGTGAACATAATTTGCTTTTCATAGGATAAGTCTAACAATCTCATCAACCTTTCATTTGTTAAAAATTCAGAAAGAGTTTAGATAGCCTTTTGTAACATCAAAAGACTTTCCTCTTACTATTGCTCTCAGTACTTCACCATTGTGCAAAACTTGTAGAGAACTGTAAAATGCTCTTACAACTTCTAGACTTACTACTATGTTGAGCTCCAACAGTATCTTGTAAGGCTTCATTATTCAATAACATCAAACCCCTTCTCTTTAAGCTCTGTTAAGTTGATAATCCAATATTTACTAACTTCTTTTTTAGTCATTTTCAAGGCCAAACTTAGAATTTGCCTAGTGTAGAGTGAGTCAAAGCAGAAACCAATAAAATCATCACTTTCATCTGATGTCTTAGTGATAGGAGCTTTCCCTTTCCTTTTCCTCTGTTCTTCAAGATTTCTAGAGTGAGGTTGACTAGGCAATATACCCTCGGGTGTCCTCTCAGAGGAGACAAATTCATCCTTAGAGGTTTGAGAAGCTTTAGCTTTCTTTGATGCTCTTTACCTTTTCAAGCAATCCTAGGCTTCTTATGAGTGGGTTGAGATGGAGCAATACTAGTAATTTCCACTTGTTCTTCATCGAGAGTTTTTGTCTTTGTTCTTTCCTTTCTCTTTCTAACCTTCACAACTTGTTTTACTTTATTCATAACTTCATTATAGCGGCTGAGACTTGGATTTCCTAATCTTGACCTAGCTCGCTTAACCACAATGTCTCTAGCTCAAAAGAAATCAAACATAAGAGTCCTCAAGCTTTTATAGCCTCTTTAGTTGTTTTTATTCATGCAGGCTTCATCATGGATTTGATCAATGTATTTTAGAGATTTGGATGGAGAAAATGGGGTAAATTTAATTGAAGAATGGTTAAGTTTATAGGAAAAATGGATATAAGGGAGTAGAGTGAAGCGGGAGTTTATGTGAGAGAGAAATAGCACTGATGGTTTTAGGGCAAAAGAGTGAACTAAGTAAGAAATCACACTCACATATATATAGACAGATATAGCACTGGTGTTACTTACCATAGCATCAGTGTTAAACATAAAAAAAGACATTCAATGGTTACCTCATTTAAAATTGTAAATCAATTTGATCTTATCCTTGCTAAGTCATTTTAAGGTGTCAGACTCATATCTTGGCAATGTTAATGACTTTGTAGTGGCTTTCACAGCATCGGTGTTGAACAATATAACACTGGTGTTACTATCAAAGTTAGCTATCTGCAATATCTCAGAATAACCATTAGTACCGGTGTTGAATTTCTAACACCAATGTTATCTATTTTTATAACACTAATAGAAAATTTTTTAGACAAAGACCTGTAGTTTCAAATAGCTACTCCAAAGCCTAAGTTAGAATACATAATTAAATAGACTAAAAAGAAAGAGTAAAAAAGAATGAATTGCTTACAGTTCATTAGGATTTAACAAACCCAACTCTCTTCTTATGAATATGAACTGCTCTGCTCCAAAAGATTTTATGGATATCTGCAAGTTGTAGTTCAGTAGGGATGAATTCTGTAACATTCTGAATTTCTTAATCCTAAGTTTAGAGGTTAATCATGGGTTAAGTGGAAATTAAAGTAAGATTAGAGATTAGATGATCAATTAGTATTTTGACTTGTTTGTGTGTTGTATGAATAGATATGGCTAATACGAGTGCATTTTAAGTCAAAGCAAGTACACGTGGTGAGAATAAATCTCACTGTGCCACACACTGCGGCTTGTGCTGCATACGCCGTAGCGCATGGACCAGAATTTTCATTCATAAGTTGTGAAATTTTAGAGGATAAAAATTGAGAAACGTACGAGATAGAGAGAGGAGAAAGGTTGAGGAGCTAGGTTAAGTCATTTTGGAGTAATGGAAGGTGATTCGGATCGGTAAGTTACCAGGTAAGCTACATATAACTCTTACCTTCCATTCTACACAAATTTCTCTAAAAATGAGTTATAGAAAAATTGAATTAGTAGAATTTGAGGGATTTAATTTTTGTCTAATAGTAATAAAAAGGTTTTCAGAGGTTAAATTAGAGCTTTATGACTAGCTTAGAGCTGAATGATAGAGCTTTGAAATAGAAGGCTCGATTTGAGCCTTTAGAGAGAGAAAGTAAGAGCAAAAATCTATTTTGAGTGAAATGAGACCAGTCGAGGTGATGTAAAGTAGTAATTGGGTAGTCATAGGCTTAGAATGAATAAATGAAAAAGAATTTACAGATGAATATAGTCCTAAGTAGTAAAAATGAGTTTTTGGTCAAAATGGACCAAATGACTAAAATATGCCAAATGTGTTCAGATTGACATATTGGACACGTGAATAGACACTACAATAGAATAAGCTAAATATGATGGCTTATATTTGACAGTTATAAGTGAAAAATGACAAATAAAAAAGGCACTAAATACTTGACAGTTGTTTCAAAACAACCGTCAAGTATTTAGTATATATTTGATGGTTATATTAGCAAAACCATCAAATATATATGCATCCCAGATTTAATTTTTTTATAAATATATTTGATACTTGTTTTCTAATAACCGTCAAGTATATTTTGAAGTACTTGATGGTTATTTGTAAAAAATCGTCAAATATATGGTTCAAAAGGAAAAATAAAAAAATTAATTACTTGACACTTGTTTATTAATAATCGTCAAGTATGTCGGTATTTTATTTGATGATTGTTTCATAACAAGCGTCAAGTAATAAAAACTTGACGGTTATTATGAAATAACTGTCAAGTATTGTCTTTGTAACAGTTATTTGTGAAAAAGTGTCAAATATATGGTTCAAAAGAAAAATAAAAAAAAAATTACTTGACGCTTGTTTACTAATAACCGTCAAGTATGTTGAATTTTATTTGACAGTTATTTAATAACAAGCGTCAAGTATTGCCTTTTAAATTTACACTCCAAAACCTTTCATTTTCACATTTATGCAACTCGAACGTTTTTGAAAACACACCCAAAGTGTTCGAAAATCATTTTTCATCACTAAAACTGCCCAAAAATAGATTTAGACTCGATTCTTCTTGGGTTTTGCTCGTGGGTTCCATTTTTTGGGGTTTGTGGGTTGTTCGTTCATCCAAGTCTTCATTTGGGCATTTTGGGTTCGTTCTCCGTCTTCTATATGTAAGTTTAATTTCTTCTTCATCTGTTTAATTTGTTTTTGGGTTTAGTATTTAGGGTAAATCTGACTTCAAATTCTCTTACTTGCTTTTTAACAGTGCAAAATGCGAGTTGTCTTCTTTCCTCCTTCCCCTACTCTTCTTCTTCGTCCTCGTGCTCTGCCTCTCTTAAGTTAAGCCTATCCTTCTTCCTTATGATATTGTTGTCAATTGATTATAATTAGGGAGTTGATTGGAATTAGCAATTGGAATATGAATTTTTTGTTCATTAGAACTATGATTTGTGATTGCATGTATATAGGCTTTTGTTTTTAGTTCTTTATTAGTTCTAAAATTAAATTTAAGATTATATGAAAATTAATTTACTGTTGGGCATTATATGAATTTGTTGAAAATTTGCTTCCCTTGTTGTGGTGATGGTGATTAATTTTGTTGTTAGATAACTTGATTAGAAATGATTGAGTTATATTGAATTTATAGGACAAAATAGATTGTTGGGATAAAATTTTTATATCAATTATTGTTGGGTAACTTGATTGAGTATAATTAAGTTATATAAGAACTTAAATGATGAAACTTTTTGTTTAAGTTGATTAATTGTGTTCTTTTTATTTAAGTTAATTAATGTTTGAATTAATTGTGTGCATTTTGTTTAAGTTGATTAATTGTGTTCTTTTTATTTAAGTTGATTAATGTTTGAATTAATTATGTGAATTTTTGTTTAAGTTATTTAATTTTGATTTAATTGTCTTCCTTTACAGATAAATGGCTTCTGATAGCGAGTTTGTTGATACCCCCCATCAATTCTAGCTACAAATTCAACTGAGGTTCTGAGTACATAGAAAAAGCTGGAGAAGGAGTACAATAACATTTAACGAGGCCTAACGATAACGGAAGAGGTGACAAAAACAAGAGCTGTAGGAAAAAAAATTTATGTGCAATGGAACAAGAAAGGGCAAGCAATTAAATCCTCAAAATTCATAAGTTACATTGGGCTGGTGGTAAAGACAACTGTGTCTATCATAGTAAAATCATGGTGCAAAGTAGATGAGGACACGAAGGCTCTTATTTGGGATACTGTAGCAATAAGTTACATTTTACAAGTATATTTTGGTATAAATTATTTTTAAAATTAATGCATCTGATATGTTGTTTATTTTATTTTGTAGTCAGGATTTGACATTGATGAGAGTAGGCAAGATTTTATCCTACAAAAGGCTGGGAGGGCACCATGATCTTTCAAATATTTCATCACACAGAAATATTTGAAAGATCCTGATGCTGAATTTATAGCTTGAGTTCCTCCCTTATTATATAGCCTTTGGTAAAACAAGGGGATTGTGATGCTTTTATTGCCCCACGACGTGAGAAGGAATTCAAGATATTAATGTTTCTTTAATTTTAAGTTTGGTGTTATTTATTGATTATATGTGTATGTACTAACAAAAATTTTTGTTATTAACTCGTAAGGAATTAAGTACACAGAATAAGGAGAGAGTAGCGAAGAATGAATACCCTTATAGAGTAGGGAGGTTGGGGTATGCAGGCATTGAGCAGAAACAATTAGAGGAGGAGGGATCAAAGGTTACCATATCCTGCTCTGGGCATTGGCACGCACTAATAAAGAAGGAATTATTGACAACCCCCGCGTGAAGCAGGTTACTGAAAAGATTGTAAGTATTATATTTATCTATTACTTAATAATTAATTATGAATATCCAAGCTAATCATATTTACTCTACACAGGATTCCATCTCTCAAGAAGTCACACAGAACAACCTTCCTGAGGATGAGGATATCTTGGCTAGGGCATTGGGAACTGCTTAGGGTTATTAGCTTCGGAGTCACGAAGAAGCAATATTTTGGCAAGATAACAAAGCAAACATTAGCTTCTTCACCTAAGGTCCAAGAGCTAAGAGAAGAGCAAGCCATTATGAAGCAGCAACTACAAGCCCAGGCAGCATTAATTGACATGTTGTTGAAAGGGCAAGTCCTTGGGAGGACTTTGGGTAAGATTAGCCCTAGTCAGAAAGATAGCTGCACAGTCCCCTTAGAAAAACTACCTAAGGTAATATGTTTTATGTTATGAATTTGTCTAATTGTTTTTATTTTAGAAACTAATTGTCATTGTTTGTTTAATTAGGGTCAGAATGATTGAAATTGTTTGGGAGACACTCTTGAACGTAGAGTAGTTGCAATAGGGCATGTGTACAACATTCCCGAGGACACAATCCATAATCATCCTCTCCCGCCCGACTGTACTAGGGTTTCTCTACTTGTTGCCATCGACCCTAACTATTTATTGCCTGTTCCTACTGATAAGTCACAAACGGTGGGGGAAGCAATAGGGAGCTTCATTGCATGTCCTAGCCATTTGTAATAGTAGTAACACCAAAGCCGACAAAGGACCCATTGCCTCCAAAGAAAAAGGTACGATTTAAATAGTTATTTATGATTTTATAATATAATTATAAATATCTAACTTTTTTATTGTGTAGCTGAAAGGGAAGAGCAAGCTAAAAGGTGAGTCGGGCCATACTAAAGATTCAGCCACAATTTCACAATATCCAACAGCACTAGTGCCAACTGTAGAATACAAATACCGTGCTTCTCTTGAGACATATGCGATGGTTATGAGGATGGCTCTTCAAGTTGCAATTGGGAATATCATTAGTTTTAATGATGGGCTGTATGGAAGATCGAGCTTGTCTAAAGTTGTTCGAGATGAAATTTTAAATGAAATTCTCAAGCACGAAATGGCCAATACTAGTCTAATGAGCTTCTACATGAGGTATTTCTTCGATAATGCTCAGTTAATTACTTAAATTATATATATGTATGTGTGCACGCGTGTGTATTAACCTGGTTATTTTTTCACCTAAGCCACCTTTATACCTCATTTGTGGTTCTCGACGGCCTTGAGTTGAGATTCAAGCTGATTAATCCCCACGATGTCTCTGCCTACAATGGAATTACAAAGGAATCTTGAAGATCAAGCAAGGCAGCTTTCAAATCAATTTAAGGATAGGGGAGCAAGCAATGATACTTTATTTCTTGCTCCTTACTGTCAAGGGTAAGCCACTTTCTAGCTACTTTTGGTACAAGTAAATATTTTTTATATTTACTTATTTGATAACACTTGTTATTTCTTATTAGAGGGCACTAGATGCTTATTGTGGTTAACTCTGTTGCTTTAAAAATTTAATATCTTGATCCTCTAAATGGAGAACCAAGCAATAGGCCAGATATGGTAGAACTTTTTAATCAGTAAATTGAATTTTTATCAATTGTTATTTTAATATCCATATATATTGAATTTCTAACATTTATTCTTTATTTCCTTCTTAGAGCTGTGGTCTTGTATCGTATTGCGACCAACAAGACCTTGTCCCCTAGCTTAAGATATTTAGATTGTAATTTCAATATAAATAATGATTCAATTGTTTTTTATTGTTGGCTGGCTGGTATATATATTTGATTGCTTTGTATTTGCAAGGGGGCTCCTTAAAAAGTAGTCCCCAACTTTTAAAAAAACACATCATAAATATTTGACAGTTATTTTGAAATAACTGTCAAGTGTGTATGAATACTTGACGGTTATTATGAAATAATTGTCAAGTATTTGGCACACAGAATTTGTGAAAACATATTTGACGCTTGTTACAAAATAACCATCAAATATTACTAAATACTTGACAGTTATTTTAAATAATCATCAAGTATATTGCTGCAGTATATGTAAATGTTTAAGTGATTACTTGATGGTTATTTCAAAATAACCATCAAGTAATCTCTAAAATATTTGACGGTTTTTAACCGTCAAATAAATATATGGCGCCTCCTTACTTGACGATTAAAAATCATCAAATGATGTCTAAAATAATCGTTAAGTAAAGGGGTATTTTGCAGTAGTGAGAGAAAGGAAGCTTGAGATAAGCTTGTGTGATGGTGGAAATCCACAGGTAACTTTTTTAGTGACAGAACGGTTGAGGTAACCAAATAACTTCCTTTGTTTGACTGTTTATTGTAATTATATGTTAGTATGCTATGTAGTGCATGAAATGGTTTTGAATTGAGCATGTTTTATAGCATTGAGTGATTGTTGTGTAAAATGACTTTTAGTTGAAATGGTACTTTGTAATGTAAAGTGGTATATATATATAAAATATGCAAGAAAGTGTGATAATGGTAAATGGGAACCATAAATAGTTTGGGAAAGCATGATCATAAGGATGGGAGTTCACTCGAGTGTATAGGAGATGATAAAGACCATATGATAAGGTTTTCGTAGTACCTTGTTAAGGTGCAGTGTTGAAAACAATTCTTGTTAGTGCCTTGAAAGGTGTGGTGTTGGAGAAGATTTTTTTAATGCCTATTGAGGTACGGTGTTGGAGATGAGAGACTCCTTAGTATCTTTGGGATATAGTGTAGGAATCAATGATGCCCCATTGTGTATATTGGGGGAAACTATAGTCCATATTGTGCGTTAGAACATCTTTGGCTGGATGATTCTACTACTGCAGGTGAGCTCAAGACTAATAAGAGTGTACATTAGTCTGAGATAAGCCTATGGTTTCATGTTGGGATGATTTAGAGGTTTGGTTGGTAGAGATCATGCTAGTATATTATGTGATATGATGAAATATCTTGAGATAACAATGAATCCTTTGGGATTGATGAAAAAATTGAAAATGAAATGAGATATGTGATGTAAATACTACTTTATGAAGTTTTGATGATATATTATGTTTACTTTCATATTGTTGCATGTGGTAGTTAATAAGAGTGAGTTATTCTATTATTAAGATTTTTATCTCACCCTTATGGTTACATGTTTATAGGACTGGGAATTAATCAAGCCAAGGAAAGAGAGTCTGGATCGGCTTGAGTTGAGAAGCCGTGTACTCTGAGGTTGTGTAATGAACTGAACTGAGATTGTATATACAAGTATATATGAGTTGCCATAGGGTTACATGCATAGATTGAATTGAGTTTTTGTGAAGTCTAGCCCGATTGATTGTGAATGTGATGAAATGAAACAAAAAAGGGCCATGACTTGGAGTATATGTATGCAATGGTTGTTTGTGTTGGTGAATCTTATGCCAAAGGACAAATTATGATGAAATGAGTAATTTTTGGGCTAAGATTGTATCGTGAATATAATTGTATATTTATGAATTGAGAAATAGCCAAGTGGGCTATGTTATGCTAATAAATGACATTATATGTTAAGTTAGTGAATTGTGAAAATTGACAATAGAAGGGTTAAATTTTGATATATGAGTATGAATGTGATTAATTAAGGTCAATCAGGTGCATTAGACCCTTTTGGACTTAGTTCAAGGCCTAGTATGGTTTAATGAGAGTAAGGGATTGATTTGTGCGCTTGGGTGTGCAACAATTTTAACAAAAAGTGACTTTTTGCACTTGAATGTGCAAATTTTGATCGGACTGTTAGATCTTGTCCAAACCTATCTCACTAGTTAGTACACAAGTTAAGCTTTGTGGGACACTTAAATCAATCCGATCGGATGTCGTATACGAAGATAATGCATGCTGAAAGTTCATCATTTTATTGTCAAAATGACAATAGAAAAATAAACAGGCGTGCCGCGGTGTATGGTGACACATGCCGTGGCGCACCACAAGATAAGGTGAGCGTGTGGCTTTGTGTCACATGCCACGGTGCATTGATAGCCTGCTGTGGTGCACGGACTAAAATTTAGTTTTATTTGTGTGGTAAAATGTATTCAATTGAGACAGAAATGCTAGTAGGTTATGTCCACTATGAAATTGAGTTGTCTATGATTACCTTCTACTACGTTTTTCTCTGATTGTATTGTGAACTGATCAATCTTTTTAAAATAAGTCTTCAGCCGAACTTTTCAAATGAAATTTGATTATTGTGTTTGATATGAGCCAATGGTAACACCGTAGTCTTCTCTCTTATAAAGTGGATATATGAGAGGAGGTTACAAATTCTACTATGACATCTTTCTTTTGAACATGATCTATGATGAAGTGATGATGAATGTCAATATGCTTAGTTTCGAGAATGATGAACTAGATTTTTAGTTAAGCAGATTGTACTTGTATTGTCACACTTGATTGGAATATTCTCGAGCTTGATTCTAAATTCTTCAAATTGTTGCTTCATCAATAAGATTTGAGAACAACACAAGCCAATAGTTATATATTCTGATTCAGTTGATGATAAAGAGATAGTATTTTATTTCTTGCTTGTGCAAGACACAAATGAACCACCAAAAAAGTGGCATGTTTTACTCATGCCTTTTCTCTCTATATTGCATCCACTAAAAATTAGCATCAGAATATCCAATTAAGAACTCATTTCCTCCTTTAAGATACTAGAGACTTAGTGATAGGAAATTAGTCGCTTATCCTCAAAATTACACTAAAGCTAACCCTAATGCAATATAGGGCCAACCCTAAGTCATCTCCCAAGGAATGGTTTTAAGTCTAATTGAAAGTTATCTAGTGAAATAAATCAACCAAAGTTTGTAGGAATTTAGTTATCTAGCTAATTATCTAAACTAATTACCTAATATGCAAGTAATTAAAATGCTAGTGAAAGTGAGTGAAATGAACTTCCCTTTTTACAATAATGGAACCCTAGAGATTAGTTGATTTTGGACTCATTATCTTCTCATGATTAGGCTAAGTTTAGCTTCCCTTTCCTCTTGACTAAAGCTGTCATGACTTAAGAAAATTATCCTAAGCCAATTAACCTAATTAGCTAACCTCCCTAGGTCTTAGATTAAAGTCCCTAGTTCAATTAACCAATTGGTGAAGACATTAGCCAAGTGATTCACTCAAAATCCTCTCTCAACAGCCATGGTCAAACACATAAATTGAGCAACCACAAGATTATGTCAAGCTACTCAACAACACAAGCATTAACACCACAAGATTATGTTAAGCTACTCAACAACACAAGCATTAACACCACAAGATTATGCAATATTAACACAAGAAATTCACTAATTGAAAAACACAAGATTATGTGCCAAACAAAGAGTGGCAAAATTCAGTCATGGCTGTCCAAGGAAGAAATTAAATGAAACAATCCTCTCTCTTTACATCAACATCAAATTCAAATTAGAATTTATAAGCTAAGATGATTAGACCCTAGATTAAGGAATCTAACCATCTAGTAAAAAGAGAAGAGGATAGGAAACAAAAGAACTTAGCCAATTTGAAGCTCAAGACTCATCCTCCATCTTCATCTCTCTAGGATTCCACAAAGAAACTTAGCCAATCTTCATCTTCAAGAACCCTAGTGATTGCTTGTGAAGGCCAAACTCCATAGCTCTTGAATGATGGAAATGAGCTTCAATCCTTGTGAAAATGGAAGGGATGGAACGAAAATGAAGAGAGGAGAAGAATGGTATGAGTTTTGTGGAGGTTTGGTGGCTGAAAATGGAGGTTAGGGTGCTGGAAAATGAAGAACAAAAGAGAGAAAATGAAGAACACTATGAACAAGAGAGAGAGAATGTGGAAGATGAATGAGATATGTGTTGGATCCCATTTGAGGCTTAAAATGGCGTGCTCCTTGGTGTCTCCCATCAGCTGAAGCTTAATTAAAATAAGGAAAAAGAAATTAAAATGTAAATGGGAGCCTTGTCACACTTGCAAGGTGGCAACTTCCTATTGGTTTGTAGATGATTCCAATGTGTGCCTAATTTCCCATGTGTCATCCACATCATTTTAGCTGATCTAATCCCTCAAAATAATCATAATTCACGTGCAAACCATCAGCCATTGTCCTCAAGGAGTGTTGACCTCAATTGCCCAATTGATGCACAAGTCACATGCCACCTATGTCACATAAATCACATAATTCAATTAAATAGCATATGATATAATAAAATCTAATTCATGTCCAGAATTAAATTCATAATTAGAAGGGAGAATTTATTAAATTAACCAATTTTTAGGCTGCACAAAATTATATAAAAATTTTCACACAAAGGCAAACCAAAAACTAGGACAAACTAAGACACTTAAGAAAGTGTTGACTTTTTTATTTAATTACTCCCAAACTAAAATGAATTTTAAAAATATAATTTCACCATTCATCAACTGGACATAAAATGCACTTTGTCAATTTTTCTTGTACATTTTCTCAAAAGTTCATTTTTTGGACCAAAATGCCCCTAGTGCACTGATATTAGAAACTTAGGCAAAGTTCCAAATCTAATGCAATGTGTGCACTTGAAGGTGATAAATCATTAATAAAATGGTCCTAATTGACAAATAAAAGTGGGTAACAAATGTGTTCTATCAATTCCCCCACACTTAGCTTTTGCACTCCGGGCAAAATCAAGTGAAAAAGGTCCCAAAAGAAACTATAAGACAAAGAAATAAGAGAAAAACATTATTTCAAGTCACTAAAATACTAGCTCATGAACTTCTACAAATTATCAATCAATGTGGCAATAATTACGAAAGAATTATGCACATCACAAACAAACCCTTACCAAGAATCAATGTCAAAGAGTAAGCCTCTCTAGGTTAAGTGTTTGCTCTCATCACTCAAAGTGTATAAGGTATTAAATTTCACTCAAAATTTCTTAGGATAAACCCTACTATGAATTTGTAACCCTTCTACTTCTCCATCACTAAATAGCACTTGCAATCAAGAATCAAATGGACTTTATTAGGTTGTGATATAGGTAATGAAAGGATGTCTAAGAAATGCATGTATATAAAAAAAAATAGGGTTAGCATCAAAATAATGCTAAATCAAGATATATCCCCTTAATATGCAAAGCATAACCTAACTCAATTGAGTGAACACCTTAACACAATGAGGATGGAAAGAAATGATAAGAAATAATAAAACAAATGGAATGGATGAGCTAGGCAACTTTTTATTTTTATTTTTTTTTTTTTTCTTCTTTTTTTTTCTTTTTCTAGCAACTTTATTTCTTTTCTTTTTGACTATTTTTTTTTTTTCAAATCTATCTTTGTTGTTTTTTTTTTTGGTTGCCCCTAACTCTTTGAAAACAATGGAAGTAATGGATAGAGAAATGATAATAGGCATCCACTCATTTGATCTAGGACATGCAATGAATATTAAAAAGACATATAAAAGTGTAACATGCATTCCTTGGGGAAAAATAGGGTGAATATTTTTTTTTTTAAGAATCAAACCAAAGGCTCAAAGTGGCTAACAAAGGATAATAAATAATAATAGGTTGGCTATTTGGCTCTTGGCTATTTTTTATGAATGCCATCTCTCATCTCCTATCAAACAAGTGCAAGATATATGGTCTTAATTAAGAAGTGAAACAAATTCTAGAGGGTAACATCACTAAGGAATTAATCACACATGAGTGTTTAGCCTCTTCCATGAATGGGTAATATGCCACTCTAATCCATTAATTCAAGGTAAAAGAATGTTCATTTCACACCTATTCAATCCTAAAAATTACCACATCTCAAGAATCAAAATATCCATTCAAGAGCTAGGTAATTAAGTAACCTCAAACAAAACAAAACAAAGAAATTTTTTTTTTGATTTTTTTTTGCAAAACCAAACAAAACCAAACAAACAAAACAAAATGTTTATTTCTCTCCCCCACACTTAAATCATGCATTGTCCTCAATGTATGTATAGACTAGTGATAAAATAAGGTGAGATCAATAATGAATGCATAACAAAAGTGTGGTGCAGATATTTTTTTTTTCAAACTAAAACACAAAACAAAGAAGTCAAATAAAGCAAATAAACTCTAATTTTCCTACTAGGTTCATCTCCCCCACACTTGAACTATACCTATCATTAAATATATCAATTAAAGGAAGGTAAAAGCTCAAGGTTAGAGAGATACAACCTTATCATGGTGGTTCAAAAACATGTTGAGAGAAGTCCTCCTCCTTTTGAAGTGATTTGGCATCTTTGTAGAGCTTGCATAGGTGACCATTGATTTGCATAGTGGAACCCGTGGCTTTATTCAAGAGTTGCAAAACCCCATAGGGAAACACCTTGGTCACTAAATATGGTCCCTCCCACTTAGACTTCAACTTGGCATGCTTATGAATAAACCTTGTTTGGAACAAGAGGACTTGATCTCCTTCTTGGAACTTTTTCCTCAAGATTAGCTTGTCATGAAGGATCCTTGTTTTCTCCTTATAGATTCTAGAAGACTCATAGGCATCCAACCTAAGCTCCTCAAGTTCTTGCATTTGAAGAAATCTCTCCTTAGCCGAAAGATGGAAATCCAAGTTTAGTTTCTTGATGGCCCAATAGGCCCTATGCTCTATCTCCACAGGGAGGTGGCAAGCCTTTCCATACACCAATCGAAAAGGAGACATGCCAATGGGAGTCTTATAAGCGGTCCGATAAGCCCACAAAGCATCCTCCAAGTGTAAAGACCAATCCTTCCTATTTGTGTTCACCACCTTGGTTAGGATTTTCTTGACTTCTCTATTTGATACTTCGGCTTGGCCATTAGTTTGGGGATGATATGGTGTAGAGATTTTGTGATGCACTCCATATTTAGCCAAGAGAGCCTTCATCATCTTATTGCAAAAGTGGGATCCTTGGTCACTTACCAAGGCCTTAGGAACTCCATACCTACAAAAAATATTAGATTTGAGAAACTTCAAAACAATCTTAGCATCACAAGTTCTAGTAGGAATGGCTTCAATCCACTTTGAAACATAATCAACACCAAGTAATATGTACTCAAAACTAAAGGATGGTGGAAAGGGACCCATGAAGTCAATGCCCCAAACATCAAAAATCTCACAAAATAAAATGGGTTGTTGAGGCATTTCATGTCTCTTACCCCAACTACTAACCTTTTGACATTTCAAGCATGCTTTACAAAATTCATAAGAGTCTTTAAACAAGCTAGGCCAATACAATCCACAATCTAAAACCTTCCTAGCTGTCTTATTTGAGCTAAAATGACCACCACATGCATGAGAGTGACAAAATTCAAGAACAGAAGGCACATCAACATCATCAACACACCTCCTAATCACTTTATCACTACAAATCTTCCACATCAAAGGTGGTTCCCAAATGTAAAATCTAGACTCTCTTTTCAATTTTTCAATGGCAAAACGTGAAGCACAAGGAGGCAAGACTCTACACTCAATATAGTTAGCAAAAGAGGCATACCATGGAGGCTTAGATGAAATGGCACACAATGCCTCATCAGGAAATGAATCACAAGGAATAGTAGGGTTAGAGTTTACCATAGTAGCTTTTAAATGAGGTAGTCTAGACAAATGATCCGCTACTTGATTGGTAGAACCACTCCTATCCCTTATCTCCACATCAAATTCTTGCATTAAGATCACCCATCGAATCAAGCGAGGCTTAGAATCTGTCTTCTTAAACAAGTACCTCACAGCAGCATGGTCAGTGTACACAACAACTTTAGAGTTAAGAAGATATGATCTAAATTTATCAAGTGCAAAAACAATAGCAAACAACTCTTTCTCAGTTGTGGTGTAATTAACCTGAGCTGAATCTAGGGTCCTAGATGCATAAGCAATCACATATGATAACTTGCCCTCTCTTTGACCAAGCATAGCTCCCACAGCAAAATTAGAAGCATCACATGACAACTCAAAAGGTAAAGACCAATTTGGGGCTTTAAGAATGGGAGGGGAAATGAGCATGCTTTTCAAAGTGTCAAAACTCCTTTTGCAAGCATCATCAAAAACAAAATCAACATCTTTTTGTAAGAGTTTAGACATAGGCAAAGCAATTTCACTAAACCCCTTTATAAATCTCCTATAAAAGCCTGCATGTCCCAAAAATGATCTCAAATCTTTCAAACAAACAGGATATGGCAAAGAAGCAATCACATCTACTTTGGCCTTATCCACCTCTATGCCATTGGAAGAAATCAAATGGCCTAAAACAATTCCTTTATCTACCATGAAATGGCATTTTTCAAAGTTAAGCACAAGCTTCTTTTCAATGCACCTACCAAGCACTTTATCTAAAGAATGCAAGCATGAATCAAAGGACTCACCATACACAGTAAAATCATCCATAAAGACTTCCATGCAATGTTCAATAAAATCACAAAATATGGACATCATGCATCTTTGAAAAGTACCAGGTGCATTGCAAAGACCAAAAGGCATCCTCCTATAGGCAAATGTACCAAAGGGGCATGTAAAGGTAGTCTTATCTTGGTCACTAGGAGCTATAGGAATCTGAAAATACCCACTAAACCCATCTAGGAAGCAATAATGGGACTTGGAAGCCAATCTCTCAAGCATTTGATCAATAAAAGGCAAAGGAAAATGGTCCTTCCTAGTCACATTATTGAGCTTCCTATAGTCTATGCACACTCTCCAAGCATTTTGAACTCTAGTTGGAACAAGCTCTCCTTTCTCATTTTTTACCACAGTAATCCCCCCTTTCTTAGGTACAACTTGGGTTGGAGACACCCACTCACTGTCAGCTATAGGATAGATGATCCCAGCACTAAGTAGCTTAACAACCTCTTTCTTTACCACATCTAAAATCAATGGGTTAAGTCTCCTTTGTGGTTGCCTAATGGGCTTAGCATTGTCCTCAAGAAAAATTTTATGTGTGCACACAATAGGGTCAATACCAGGAATGTCAGCCAAAGTCCAACCAATAGCATGTATGTTCTTTCTCAACACATCAAGTAATGCATTTTCTTCCTCAAGAGATAAAGAGTTAGAAATTATTACCGGAAGCTTCTCATTCTCAATGAGATATGCATACTTGAGATTGGATGGTAAAGGCTTCAACTCCAAGGTAGGTGGCTCTACACAAGAGGGAATGAGCTTCTTCAAGTCTAATTTGGTGGAATATTCCATGGTACTATCTTGTCTTTTAGGCTTCTCACTTGTTTTTGATTTCTCCTCTTCTTTCTTTACAGCCTCCCCCTTTTCTTGCAACTTGTCCTCAAGTGCTTGGACTTGAGCCACGGCCTCGACATGTGAAAGTGTAGAATTTTCCTCCAATAGCTTGGGAATCCTAAGAACATCAAGCTCGAGTGGAGAAAAACTCATAGATTCGGCCTTAATGGCTTTAGTACCTACAACACAAGAAGATATACCCTTCTCAAGCATTTCAAGATCAAGCATAGGAGATATTTTAAACAAATCATGAGAAGAAGTAGTTGCATCATTCAAGCATGCATCAATCTCTAAACAAATAGGACAACTACATCCATCAATACATGTAGTAGTAACAAGAGACAAATCATCATCAACATGTGAGAAAGAATCAAGCATGTGAGACTCACAAGCATCATGAAGCAATAACTCAATGGAACTTACACCTAACAAAGAATAATCCTCAAAAGGATGTTTCATTGCTTCATATATATTAAAAATAACATGATCCTCTCCACATTTCAAAATCAAACTACCTTTTTCCATGTCAATCAATGTACGGGCAGTCCTCATAAATGGCCTTCCTAAAATCAAAATATCATCCCCACTCCCTTCTTTTGACATATCAAGCACATAGAAATCCACAGGAAATAATAGACCTTTAACACAAACCAACAAGTCTTCTACTACTCCATGTGGTCTTCTAACACTTCTATCCGCTAATTGGCATATCATAGGTGTCTTATGCATGCAATCAAGACTCAAGGCATGATAAATTGAAAGAGGCATAACATTAATGGCTGCACCTAAGTCTATCAATGCATGAGAAAAATGTGTGTTGCCAATCTTGCATGGAATTGTGAAGGAACCGGGGTCTCACATTTTATAGGGAGTTGAGGCTTCATGATAGCACTCACAGATGAGGGTAATTGTACCCTTGCATTAGGCCTAAATTTTCTTTTATTTGTACAACAATCTTTCAAAAATTTGGCATACTTAGGAAAGTTCTTAACTACATCCATCAAGGGTACATTAACATGAATCTTGTGGAAGAAATCATATACCTCTTGATCAAATTGTCCCTTTACTTGCTTAGGGACCACTTGTGCTTGTGGAAAAGGAAGCTTCTTCATAATCTCTTGACTTTGCTTTCCTTCTTCCTTCCTTGAACTCTCCTTTCTTGTTTCACTTTGCTCGGCCTCTCCCTCTTTTTCCTTACTAAACAACTCGGCCATAGTCCCCTTTTCCACCTTAGATGGTGGTTGCTCACATATGATCTCCTCAATGTTTTCATCCTCATCATCTCTACAAAAAGATGCATCATTAGGAGCAAAAGAAGAACTAGAAACATTAACATCAATTGAAGAATTTAAAGAGGGCTTCTCGGCCTTCCCTTGTCTTTTGTCTTCTTGTACTCTTTCTCCCAACTCCTTGCCACTCCTCAATGTGATAGCATTAAGATTAGCTTTAGGATTAGCAACGGTGTTGGATGGTAATGTAGAGGCTTGAGCATTGGCTGCACTTAATTGGTTAGCAAGCATATTCATTTGAGAAGTAAGGGCATCAATTTTAGAGTTCATGTTCTCACACTTGTTACCCATACTCTCTACCTTGTTCCCTAAGCCATCATACATGTTTTTATACAAAGAGTTCATTTCAATCAACTGCTTACGTAACACATTCACATCATTAGAAGAGTTCGAATTAGAAGAACTCTCAATTGGAACAAGCCTCCTATCACTATAAGAATTAGAAGAAGGTGTAAGAGAATTACCACTTGGATTGTAGCTTTGAGAAGAGCTACCTTGAGACAAATGAGGTGGAGGGTCACGGCCAAAGGTGTTTTGATAGGATCCTCTTTGTTGATTGTCTTGTAAAGCCACATTTGGATTTGAATAGGAGAAATTAGGATGGTCTCTCCATGAAGGGTTGTAAGTATTAGAATAAGCTCCTTGCCCTTGCCTCCCACCATAGGATTGTTTTCCATTGTAGATAGCATTTACTTGTTCAAACTTAATAGGACAATTGCTTTCTACATGCATAGGTGAGTCACAAAAAGTACAAGAATAAGGGACAAGTGCTTGAGAAGTACTTACATTGCTCACTTGAGATATTTGTGGAGCCAACATTCTCCCAATCTTGGCAGCTAGCAAGTCCACATATGAATCATTAAGAACTGAGGAACCTACCATATTCACATTTCTCTTTTCCCTTGTAGAGTATTGAGCACCACTTGAAGCCATCTTGTCAATTAGTTCCCAAGCCTTTAAGGAAGTGAGGTCAATCAAGCATCCACCACTAGCGGCATCAATGTTAACTTTGTCTCTTGGAATCAAGCCCTCATAGAAATATTGGACTAAATTCTCACTAGAAATTTGATGGTGTGGGCATTTAGCCAAAAGGCCTTGGAATCTAGTCCAATACTCATAGAGACTCTCATCCTCTCCTTGTTGGACCCCATAGATTTGCTTTCTCAAATTGGTGACCTTGGAATTTGGAAAGAATTTATCTAAGAAGAGTCTTCTTAGCTCAGCCCATGTGCTCACTTTCACATAAGAAGGGTAGTTGAAATACCATTCCTTTGCTAAACCTTCAAGAGAAAATACAAAAGCCTTAGCTTGAACATCATCAACATTTACATGCATAGGCTTCATAGTATCACAAACCAATAGGAAAGTATGCAAAAACCTATGACAATCCTCTCCTGGTAACCCATGAAATTTAGGCAATGCATTAATCAAGGAGGATTTAATTTCAAATTGAACATTAGTAGGAGGAACATATAAGCCATAAGGATTATCATGCCAATTAGGTTGAGTTAATTGCCTAATGCTCCTCTCCTCTCTAGGGTTATGCAAGCCTTCAAATTCATTATTAACATGGCCATCATCATGCAAATTCTCATTCCCATTCCCATGGCCCTCATTATGCACATGCTCATGTCCTAAGATACCTTCCATTGTTGAATTACAAACCAAATGAGAATCAAGAATAGGTTGTGATCTTCTCAATCTAGAAATAGTCCTTTCAATTTCTGGATCTAATTCAACAAAAGAGGTATGTTTTCTTCGGGTCATGCACTAATCAAGCTCAAGAAAATTAAGAACAAAGAACAAGCTAAACTAAAATGCAAATCAACATGAAACAATTCAAAACACACAAAAGCAAGAGAAATAATTTTTTTATTTTTTTTTATTAAACTCAATAGCAACAAAATGAAAAAAAAATAACACCAAACAAGTAGAAAGAGAGTTAGAAATGCTCAATCAAGAAGCTTTGGCAATTCTGGAATTCGCACAGTAGGCTCTCTGGAGACAGTGAACTTGTGAATTTTCTATCAGCAAATCCACATGATAAATTCCCCTGAAACTTTTATGAGAAACACAAGAGATATACAGGAAAATTATATAAAACTTTTAGATTAAAAATCCTGCCCAATCGTTCCCAGAATTTTTCACAAGTTGGTCCTCAAGTCTGGAGAAACAGGATTTCGTCCAGAAGACCTTCAGAGCTTCTAACAAACTTTCAAATAGGAAAATGGAAAAATTGAAGAAAATCCTAAACACAAGAAACAAAGATAAGACAGCGATAAGAAAAATGAAACTGGAATCAATCAATTTGAACGCACAAAGAGGAAGATATGCTAACTCAAAATTGAAACAGGGTTTTGGAAATCCTCTGTAATGGCTCCCTGGACCTTGTTAGATTGTAAAATTTCCACAGGACACTTCCCACGTCCAAAATTGACCAAACCAATTTTAAAGTGAAGCTAGGATATAGAGCTTTCAATGAAATAAATTTCAAGTTCAAATTCCCTCAGACTCATTCCCAGTTAATTTTTCAATTTCAGACAGAGACACTAGAAACAGAGTATTTTCAGCTCTACACCAAACCAACGAAAATTGCACTAATTTTTTTTTTCTTTTTCAAAACAGAATAAAAACACTCAAAACACACAAAAAACACTAAACAAAACACAAAACACAAATTTTTATAATTTTTCAAAAAAATTTCAGGAACACTAAAAATAAATTAAGTACTAAACAACCTTAGAATTAAACTTAAACCATTCCCCGGCAACGGCGCCAAAATTTTGATAGGAAATTAGTCGCTTATCCTCAAAATTACACTAAAGCTAACCCTAATGCAATATAGGGCCAACCCTAGGTCATCTCCCAAGGAATGGTTTTAAGTCTAATTGAAAGTTATCTAGTGAAATAAATCAACCAAAGTTTGTAGGAATTTAGTTATCTAGCTAATTATCTAAACTAATTACCTAATATGCAAGTAATTAAAATGCTAGTGAAAGTGAGTGAAATGAACTTCCCTTTTTACAATAATGGAACCCTAGAGATTAGTTGATTTTGGACTCATTATCTTCTCATGATTAGGCTAAGTTTAGCTTCCCTTTCCTCTTGACTAAAGCTGTCATGACTTAAGAAAATTATCCTAAGCCAATTAACCTAATTAGCTAACCTCCCTAGGTCTTAGATTAAAGTCCCTAGTTCAATTAACCAATTGGTGAAGACATTAGCCAAGTGATTCACTCAAAATCCTCTCTCAACAGCCATGGTCAAACACATAAATTGAGCAACCACAAGATTATGTCAAGCTACTCAACAACACAAGCATTAACACCACAAGATTATTAAGCTACTCAAAACACAAGCATTAACACCACAAGATTATGCAATATTAACACAAGAAATTCACTAATTGAAAAACACAAGATTATGTGCCAAACAAAGAGTGGCAAAATTCAGTCATGGCTGTCCAAGGAAGAAATTAAATGAAACAATCCTCTCTCTTTACATCAACATCAAATTCAAATTAGAATTTATAAGCTAAGATGATTAAACCCTAGATTAAGGAATCTAACCATCTAGTAAAAAGAGAAGAGGATAGGAAACAAAAGAACTTAGCCAATTTGAAGCTCAAGACTCATCCTCCATCTTCATCTCTCTAGGATTCCACAAAGAAACTTAGCCAATCTTCATCTTCAAGAACCCTAGTGATTGCTTGTGAAGGCCAAACTCCATAGCTCTTGAATGATGGAAATGAGCTTCAATCCTTGTGAAAATGGAAGGGATGGAACGAAAATGAAGAGAGGAGAAGAATGGTATGAGTTTTGTGGAGGTTTGGTGGCTGAAAATGGAGGTTAGGGTGCTGGAAAATGAAGAACAAAAGAGAGAAAATGAAGAACACTATGAACAAGAGAGAGAGAATGTGGAAGATGAATGAGATATGTGTTGGATCCCATTTGAGGCTTAAAATGGCGTGCTCCTTGGTGTCTCCCATCAGCTGAAGCTTAATTAAAATAAGGAAAAAGAAATTAAAATGTAAATGGGAGCCTTGTCACACTTGCAAGGTGGCAACTTCCTATTGGTTTGTAGATGATTCCAATGTGTGCCTAATTTCCCATGTGTCATCCACATCATTTTAGCTGATCTAATCCCTCAAAATAATCATAATTCACGTGCAAACCATCAGCCATTGTCCTCAAGGAGTGTTGACCTCAATTGCCCAATTGATGCACAAGTCACATGCCACCTATGTCACATAAATCACATAATTCAATTAAATAGCATATGATATAATAAAATCTAATTCATGTCCAGAATTAAATTCATAATTAGAAGGGAGAATTTATTAAATTAACCAAGTTTTAGGCTGCACAAAATTATATAAAAATTTTCACACAAAGGCAAACCAAAAACTAGGACAAACTAAGACACTTAAGAAAGTGTTGACTTTTTTATTTAATTACTCCCAAACTAAAATGAATTTTAAAAATATAATTTCACCATTCATCAACTGGACATAAAATGCACTTTGTCAATTTTTCTTGTACATTTTCTCAAAAGTTCATTTTTTGGACCAAAATGCCCCTAGTGCACTGATATTAGAAACTTAGGCAAAGTTCCAAATCTAATGCAATGTGTGCACTTGAAGGTGATAAATCATTAATAAAATGGTCCTAATTGACAAATAAAAGTGGGTAACAAATGTGTTCTATCACTTAGTGAATCAATATCTCTCAGATATCGGAAAATCCTTTTCATTGCTATCATATAGGATTCTTTAGTGCTGATGAAACCTTTCACAAAGACCAACACTAAAGACATATCTGGACGACTTGATGTTAGATATAGAAGAGATCCAATCATCCCTCTATATGATTTGCAATCATATTCTATTTCAGTAATATCATCATCCATTTTGATGGTTGAGCTCATTGGAGTCAATTCCATTAGCTTGATCCATCCCAAATTTTTTAAGCATCTCTCTAAGATATTTAGTTTGACATACAAATATACCATCCTTTCTTTGATTAATTTGTAGTCCCAGAAAGAATGTCAATTTCCCCATCATAGACATTTTAAATTCTTCCTACATTAACTCAAAAAATTTCTTATCTAGAGATTCATCAGTTGCACTAAATATAATATCATCTACATAAATTTTAACAATTAATAATTGATCCTTTTTTCTTTTTATAAAGAGAATAGTATCAACTTTACCTCGATTGCATCCTTTTTCTAAAATAAAATAACTCAATCACTCATACTAGGCTCTTAATGCTTGCTTGAGTCTATAGAGAGCTTTCTTCAATTTGAAGACAACATCAGATTTCTGAAGATCTTCAAAACCAAGTGGTTATTCAACATATACTTCTTCAAGGATGCAGCCATTGAGAAATGTACTTTTTGCATCCATCTAGTATAGCTTGATATCTTTCACAGATGCATAGGCTAGAAGTAGACAAATTGCTTCCAATCTAGCAACTAGAGTAAAAGTTTCTTCATAGTCTATACCTTCTTCCTAATTATATCCTTTTGCCACTAGTCATGCATTGTTTTTGATAATGATTCCTCCTTCATCAAGTTTGTTCTTGAAGACCCACTTAATTCCAATTACTAGATAATTTTTGGGCATTAGTATCAAGTCCCATACTTGGTTTCTTTCAAATTGATTAAGCTCTTCATGTATTGCATCTATCCAGTACAAGTCAGATAAGGCTTCTTTAACTATTTTGGCTCTTTTTCTGAAATAAAGGCTGAATGACTAGCAATGTTTTAGAATTTACTTTTAGTCTAGATAGGTTCATTGACATTCCCAATGACTTGATCTAGGGGATGATTTTTGTTATTTCTCCAAGCAGTTAGTTGCTGAATTGCTTCAATTTCATTATCTTCGATTGGAATCTCAGATTTCTCTCCTGGAGCTTCTGTTGAATTTTGTTTCATCAGCTGAAGATCACACAACTCTTTAGTGACATCATCAACATCAAGAATCTTCTTCTTTTCTATAGGAAATACTTCAAATACTACATGTACTGATTCTTCTATGGTCTCGGATTTGAGGTTGAATACATGAAAAGCTTTACTCCTGTTAGAGTATCAAAGAAAAATTCCCATGTCTGATTTGGGATCAAATTTTCCTAGATTCTCCTTGTTGTTGTTATGAATGAACACCTTGCTACCAAACACATGGAAATGAGATATGTTTGGCTTTCTTTCCTTATAGAGTTCATATGGTGTCTTGTTGGGCTTAGGACTTATGATAAATATTATATTTATATTTATATGAAATATAAAATTCAAAGTATAATTATATATATATATATTGTTGAAATATATATATATATATATATATTCATATATGTATATATGATATATATTATATTATCTAATCTTATATTATATTATATTATGTTAGTTTTAAATTTAATTTTATATGATAGATTAAATTTAATAACTAACATGATATAAGAGAATATCATGTCATTTTTATAATTTGAATTTATGAGATAAATTTGAATTAGATATGATATTATGGATTAAATTTATGAGATAAATTTAATTAAATTTTCCTGGGCTATTAAATGGAAGACGAAAACCCTTATCTATACACTATATATAGATAGAGATGTCCTTTATGAAAGATGAGAGAGTTAGAAAAATTTTGATCGCTAAAACACTCTGAGAGCCACGAAACGCCCTATAAAAAGGAAAATTAACGTTCAAAGAATAACGGACGCTGAGAGCGCTAGCACGCTGTTCGAGTTAAAGAGCTATTCATGTGGATACTAGTAAAGGAAGCAGATCTACATTGTCAGCTCTTGAGATCCAAACTCTTGAAGAGAACATGCGTCAACTTCAAAGAATTAAAAGGTAACTCTTCTATCCACCTTGACTTAAATGAGTTTGTTTAGTCCATATCAAAATAGAGACTTAAAAATTTTAATCTTCCACTGTGCCTCCTTATCCGACAATATATATACACCTATGCATCCTAGTTTGTAGCTTAAATCTTTAACAACATAGTTATACATTCATTATAAAAAATTGGTCATACCATTAACAATAGAGGCTATCCTTTCCTCGTTCCTTTCTCGGCCTTCCCATGCTCTCTTCAGCTGCATACAAAGGTAACAGAGTGAGACATACATCCTAGTAACTTAGATAAACCCCAAATATTGATCAGTAAGTAAAATCATAAAAAATAGTATAGATATGCATATATACCAAATCATACTTAATGAATCCACTATGCTCATGCACTCCCAGTTCCTACCAGCGAAGCAAGCTCAACACTTGAACTGAGACTTCCAGTGTTACATGAAAGAAAGCCCACTAAACCTCTATTTCAGACCAAGCATCATTGGTCTGGGTGGTCTCTTGAGTCTCCACTAGCAAAGCATACTCAATGCCTTACATAGAGTAGGATTATGACTCCCTACCCTAGTTTAGGGTACACTCACAGATCATTCTCCTAAGTCCTTCTTGTCGTAGCAAGCTCTATGCTTAAGACCTTTAAAACTTTTTAGTCTTACACAATGTAAGGCTACGACCCCTTACCCTAGTCTAGGGTATACTCATAAATGCATATGAACATGCATCTTTACATACATTACAAGAGGGGGAGTGAATTAGGTGACACTTAAAAACTTTTGAAAACTTGAAAGAGTGAAGAACTTAAGTATGAAGAAGAAGATGAGACACATAAGATTTATACTAGTTCAGCCTCAAACTTGGCCTATGTCTAGTCCTTAAGATCACACTTGAGAATTTCAACTAAGTTCACAAGCTTCAATAGGTGCTTGCCATCACAGTACAACTCTAAGACTTAACTTGTCTTAAATCACTCAACAAACCTTGCTACAAACTAATAAGTTGTTACAAACACTTGAAGAATACCTTTTCAAGATTTATAAAGAAAGAAATAAGCTTTTGAAAGCTTATAAACTTATGATAGCTTTTAAACATATGAGAGCTTTTCACAATTCTTTTTAAGAATAATGACTGAATGCAAGAAGTGAAATGGATAACTTGAAAGCTTTTCAATTGCTCAAATAATGATTAGTTTGCTTAAAGATTATTAGTTTTCATTCTAGCTCAAAATGAATTACATATATAGTTTTAGTAGTTGATAGACCATTGTAATAATGAATCTATTCGTTGGTGCAATTTCTTGTAAGTGATTGGCAAAAATAAAGCTTGGATTGTTCCAGAAATGTATAAATGATAAATCACATATGAATCACTTGATCTTTTATGCATGGTTTTGTACTTCTGAATAAAAATCTAGTTTTGTGTGCTAAAACTTACCTGGTACCTCTTTGCTCTTATGCGTGGTTTTGCACTTGTGAATAAGCATTTGGTTTTATGTGCCAAAACTCATGTGGTACCTCTTTGCTCTCATGCATGGTTTTACACTTGTAAATATGCTTACATATCAAAGTGTTAAATCTTACGAGTGAACCATTAGCTCTCACTTGTGGTTTTACACATGAAAAACTATTATAAGTTCTGTAAGACAAATCACACATGGAACCTTTTTCCTCTCATGCTTGAAATGGCTAGAAAAATGCCAAATCTAATTTTTATGCTCAAAACTCGTATGGAACCAGAAGGCCATCACACGTGAAATAGCAAGCAATAATGCACAAACTTGTTTTCTTTCTCCTTTTAGTATTAGAAAATTAGGATTTTAATTTTAGGAAATAGTCTTCTCTATAAGCCTATATATATTAGGCATACTCCCTTTTGTAAACAAAAGAGAAGTTAAATGAAATTATTCATTTTATAGTTTATGACAGTTGTGAGCCTTAGTATTTGTGGTGGCATCCCATGTGAAAAACAGATGTGATCAAGAGCCTAATTAACTCTTATGGTGTCTTTGAAGGTTGAGATTCCTAGAGGTAGGTGCTCTAGAGGATCTTATCCTTGATTATTATCTTGTTGTCTATTTCATTTTTTTCTTTATTTTTGTCCTAAATTTCATCCCTTTCTTTTTGTTCTTGTATTTTTGTTGTGTTTCAGGGTTCTATTCCTAAACTAGCATGATTTTGCTTTTGCATTCTCTATCAGATTGGCATCAGAGCTTTGGTTGTTAGTTTGCTAGTTGTGGTTTGAATTCTTATCCTTTCTTCTTCTTCTTCTTCATTTCATTATTTTCATCTTCTTCTTCATCTTGAGTTATTTCTTTTGTGATCATCTTTTATGTACCCCATCTACTTCTATCTTTTGGTTTTCTCTTCTTCACCTTTGTGACTTTTCTATCTTGTGTGAGTTTTATTTTATTAGCCTAGTCAAAAAAAAATCCTAGAAATTCATGCAAAATAAAGAAAAAAAAAGTGTTAGCTTGTTAAAAAAAGAAAAAAATCTAAAAATTCAAAAAAATAAATTATAAATATATATATATATTGTACTGTGAGTTGTGATTATAGGAAAAGGCTATTCATGAATTCCAAGTCACTAAGAGGTTGCCTGAAG
Organism: Prosopis cineraria; assembly: GCF_029017545.1. NCBI lineage: Eukaryota > Viridiplantae > Streptophyta > Magnoliopsida > Fabales > Fabaceae > Prosopis > Prosopis cineraria. Next base: position 6,619 of record NW_026556160.1, on the reverse strand, counting down.
AGAAAAGTCAATTTCGGTGGTAAGAAAGTCTTCTACTTTTGTCACTTTCTTATTTTTTAGTTTTTGGTAACACTTTTAAAATTTTCTACTATCTTATTTTGCTATTTGTACTACTCTCCTATTCTATTTGGCTTTCTATTTTTGTCTTTGAGTATTTGACTCTTTGACTTTCATTTCTCTCTTTCTTATTTTTATTTGTCACATGTGGTTTTCCCTTTTGCAAGCTTTATTTTATTTGAAAAGTTTGCTCTCCTATTTGTTTTAAAATTTCAAAAATTTGCAAAAAAATAAAAAATCCTCTTTTCATCTAATGCTTGTTTTCTAGTTTTTTTAATTTAGAAGATATTCACTTGGTTGTTTCTTAGTTTATTGATTTGTGTTTGGTTTCACCATTGGATTCTATCCACAAGCTTAGTGAGTGGTAAAAGGAAAGTGTGTTTTTTCATCATTAAACAAACCATTATTTTCTTTTTAAGGAGAATAAGGATGAGCTGGAGACTTCTTCTTCTAAAGGGAAGAAGCGTGAGACCACTAGCGATGATGAGGGCTATGAAGAGCCCCTTTCTCCTAAGGGATAGAAATCCTCAAAGTGTGATGTTGACTTACCAGACCAAAAAGTAAAGTATCCTTCATTCAAGGGTAGCAACAATCAAGAAAAATACCTTCATTGAAAAATGAAGATAAACCAAATCTTCATGACTCTTGATTTATCTGAGTCAAGGACTGCTTCTTTTAATTTCACTAACTATGCTGTTTATTGGTGGTAAGATTTATAGTATAAAAGAAGCTAACTTGGGAAAAAGCCCATTAAAATGTGGGAGAAGCTTAAAAGATACATGAGAAAGGCTTATGTTCCTAGCTACTACTACACGGAGCTAAATAAAAAATTAAGTATATTTTCTTAAGGATTTATGATTATGGAGGAGTATGTGCATGAGTTGAATATTTTAAAGTTTCGTGCAAACATTTAAGAGAATGAACGTGAAGCAATGTCAAGAATTATGGATGGCTTAAGGCTAGAGTTGAGAGATAAGATTGACTTGTATACTTTTGTGGATAAGGAAGAGCTCATACACAAAGCTATAAAGTTGGAGCAGAGAAATAAGAACAAACATTCCAAGTCCTCTTGCAAAGACTCCAAGGCAACTTACAAATAGAAGGATTCCAAGGCCAAAGATACATCCAAGGCCAAGGAAGAAACGAAGGCCAAGTATGAGGGTGAAACTTCTAACCCTAAACCTTCTTCTTATTCATCTAACACTTGTTCTATTAAGTGTTTCAAGTGCCATGACGTAGGCTATATGGTGAGAGATTATAGCAATAAAAGAGCTATGATCTTGAGAGATGATGGTGGTTATGATAGTATGCATGAAAGTGATAAAGATAATACTGATAATGTTGATAATGATTCTACCTCCCATAAATCAAATGATGTGCTTAGATGCAATGGTCTTGTTAACTCTATCTTGGTGATAAGAAGAGCTCTCAACATTCAACAAAAGGAGGATAATAAACATGAGCAATGTAAGCATATTTTTCACACTAGATGCTTCATCAAAGGGAAAGTGTGTAGCATAGTAATTGATAGTAGTAGTAGCACTAATGTAGCTAGCACTTTACTTATAGATAAATTATCTCTATCTTTGATTCTACTCCCCAAGCCTTATAAATTGCAATGGTTGAATGATTATGCTAAAATAGAGTTTCTAAGAAAGTATTGATTACTTTCTATATTGGGTTTTATACTTGTGATGTATTATGTGATGAAGCCCTTATGCTTGCTGGACACTTGTTAATAAGTAGGCCTTGGCAGTTTGATAGTAAGGCTACCCATGATGGTTTTAGAAATTATTATAAGGTACCTTTTAATGGTAAGGCTATTTTATTAAATCCTTTTAGGCCTATCCAAGCCTATGAATATCAACTGAAGATTGCTCAAGATTACAAGCAAAGGAGAGATCTCCTTAATTGTGGCATGAGTGAGAGAGAAAAGAAAAAGAGTATTACTTTACTTGAAAGTGAATCAAAAGAGAGAGAAAAAAAGAGTGGTGAGAAGTTGAGAAAAGAGAAAAATAGAATGGTGGGAGTGAAAGAAAATATTATTATGTGGGAAAAGTGAGATTCAAGAAGCTTTAATGAGTGATCGAGATCTTACTATAATTCCTAAGAATATTTATTTTTTTACTGACACTCTTGATCCTACTTTGTCTTCTAGTTTTTTCTTTTTATTGCAGGATTATAGAGATCTATTCCCTGATGAGGTTCCGATGGACTTCCTTCCTCAAGAGGAATTGAGCATAGGATATATTTCTTGCCCATAACTACTATTCTAAACAAGCCTGCTTATAGGGCTAACCCTAAAGAGACTAAGGACATCCAGTGCCAAGTAGAGGAATTAATGATGAAAGGCTTTGTGTGTGAGAGCCTTAGCCCTTATGCTATCCCTATTATCTTAGTCACAAAAAGACAGATCTTAAAGGATATGTGTTGATTGTAGAGCAATCAACAAAATCACTGTATCATTACCCTATCCTTATACTTGATGAGTTGCATGGTGCTTCTATCTTTAAAATTGATCTTAGGAGTGGTTATAATCAAATTTGCATGAAAGAGGGTGATGAATAGAAAACTGCCTTTAAAACTAAGTTTAGATTATATGAATGGTTAGTTATGCCTTTTGGTTTGACTAATGCTCCTAGTACTTTTATGGCGTTAATGAATTATGTTTTTAAAAAATTTATAGGCAAGTTTGTTGTAGTTTACTTTGATAATAATATGATTTATAGTAAATCTTTGACTAATCATGTGAATCATCTTAAAACTGTGTTTGACACCTTGAAGGAATATAAGCTATATGCCAATTTTCAAAAGTGTTTCTTTTGCATGGACTCTGTTATGTTTTTGGGATTTATTGTTGGATCACAGGGAATCCGTGTGGATGAGGAGAAAGTTAAATCTATTCATGAGCTAAAGCCATATTTAGTCTTATACAAGAAGTCCAAGAGCTTAGAGAGTATTGGGGCACTCCTCTCAATCCTAAAAGAGAGCATCTAAGTGTGTATAATGTGCTTAAGATCTAAATTCACAAAGAGTCAAGCCCAAGAGGTTCAAATCCTAGCCTAATGCAAGGAAGACTATAAGTGGAGCCTCTTACAAGCAAGGAGGCATGAAATCCTAGTGAAAAAGTCAAGGGTGGCATGATTTTGAGTCTTTTATGATTCTTTAATTGTCTCCTTAATTGTTTTCTATTTTAGTGGTCTGTTGACTTGACTCCCTTTCTTAAGGAGCAAGACTAGTCATAGTTTCTTATTTTGAGTCTAGTTAAAGATTAAGATTAATTATATTATTTTTAATTTCTAAGTTTTGTAATCTTATGATTTTATGATCACGTCTCCTAAATGATGTAGCTAAATACCTATGTATGTCATGTGTGTGCTAAAGTTTAGTAACATTAGTGGAAGGACATTACACAAATTACCATGAGTATTAACCATGCTTCTATTGGATAAGGAGGCACAGTGAAAAATTTAAATTAAAAATCCCTTTCTCTATATAGACCAAACGAACTCATTTAAGTCAAGATGGATAAAAGAATTATCTTTCAATTCTTCAAACTTGACACGTGTTTTCTTCAATAGTTTGGATTTCAGGAGCTGACAATGTAGATCTGCTCCCCTACTAGTATCTACGTGAACAACTCTCTAACTCAATCAACGTGCTAGTGCTCTCAACATCCGTTCATCTTTGAATGTTAGTTTTCTTTTCTTTAGAGTGTTTCGTGGCTCTTAAAGTATTTGTTAGCAAAACTTTAAAACACTCTCTCTACTGTGCACATCCCTCATATCTATTATACGTAGATTGGGCTTTTGCCTTCCTTTTGAAGAGCCAATAAAATTTAGATTAAATTTATCTCATAAATAAAATCTATATCATATCTAAATTAAATTTATCTTATAAATTCAAACTATAAAAATGATATGATATTCTCTCATATCATGTTAGTTATTAAATTTAATCTATCATATAAAATTAAATTAAAACTAATATAATATAATATAAATATAATCACATATACATATTATATTATATATATACACGAATATATTTTAAAAATATATACATATATATTACACACACACACACATATCATATACACACACACACATATGATATATATAATTATATTTTGAACTTTATATTTCATATAAATATATATATATAAATATTCAAAATATATATATATATATATATAATTCATTCACCCTATATTATATTCATTGAATATAGACATATTCAAATTCATTAAACTTTGACATTATAGCTTGTGTTGGGCTGTTTCTTGTGTGTGACCTTATAAGCCCATATGAAGTTAGCAGTAGGCTAATTACGCTATTAGCCTACAAGTCACAAGTGGCCTCTAGCGAGACATTACAACTACCTAATTCATATGGGATCGATAATCTAATGCAACCTATCATATAACCGTATTATGTTTCTTTTGCCATACAATACTTCAGTCAAGTTTGAGACATGGAATTGTCATTCTACTTTACCTGACCATTACTTTCTCGATTTCTGAGTGGACTGACAATGGCAATAGAATTGTCTGACACCTTGTACTCTTTCAAGTGCCTACAACTTTGATTGATATCTTTATAATTAGTTAAAGTCATACTAGTCTTGTTTCATCTATGATCCCTCGTAAATAACCGACTAGGAACAATTAGGACAATTACTATAGTTTGTCTAAGGATACAGTTATCATAGTGAACATATAATTAATATGATAATAAAAGAGAAATTCATTAAATAATAATGTTTATTGTACAATAATTGGCCTTAAGGCACAATTTCTAACAGCTTGGACATGTGATCTCAAATATTATGGTAAAATTTGATGTTACTTGTCCTTTTTTTGAGTGTAATGTCTACCTAACATTACCAATTTATCACACTAATCTCACCTAAATTATAGATGGAGGTCTAACAATCCTCTATTGTCAATAAGGTTGATAAACATTTAAAATATCAATTACATATCTAAAATTTGGATAACTAGCTATAATACTTAAATAGTGAAGATCTTCTTCAAGTACTGGCCCAACATTCACATGGTTGCTACCTTTTCCCCTTCAAATAGCATCATGTGCTCTAAGTTTTACCTCATCAATTTGTGGGCTTCAAGTTTCTCTTTATAGTTGCCATCTCTTTTCTGTAACCAATACTAATTTTTGATTGTGTTTAGCCTATGATTCTTTCCTCTTGCATTTTCCATTTGAACCGCCTATCCTCCTTATCTCATTTATTTCACTCACTTACTAGAACATTGAAGTCATTACCGTCTCCAAAGAGTAGAGATGACCAAACCTTATCAGCTATCTCAACGACACATATCCAAAACTAGAATCAAGTCCTTCTCCCTCAAACTTGCAATACAAATAGTAGTTTGTAAATGGCAGTGTAACATCCTGAATTTCAATCTCAGGAACTAGTTGCTAATTAAGGGTAATTAGTAATTAGTGGATTGATTGTGGTTTGGATGTTGAGTTGATAATTTATATTAATGGGATGTTGTATTGATAGGATTGAATGGTAGAATGACAATCCGAGGTAAAACGTATGAACACAAGTGGGATTGGACTCACTGTGCCATGCACTGCAGCACATTGTCTAACAATCACTTAAAGTTAATGTGAACAGCTCGTGAAATTAGAAGTGAAAGAGTGAGTGGAGGGGAAGAGAAGCTTAACCCTACTAAGGCAAGCCATATCTGGAGGTTAAGAGTCTGCTTTAATTAGTGACTTGCTGGGTGAGTATCCACAATCCTAAGCTTTAATTCTACCCCTTTTTCTTTGAATTTCATTAGTTAAGAAATTGAATCATGAAGTCCTATGGTGTTGAAATCTAAAAGAAAGGTTAAAATAGGTTATCAAATATAGAATTAAGGTTTTATGACTATGGAGTTGAATGGTTGAGCTTTGAGAGTTTAAGCTTAAAATAGCCTAAAAGTTAGGTTAAAAGGATGAAATTGGTTGAATAATGGATTAGGAGGTTTTATGGTCATTTGAATAGCCTATAGGCTCAATGACTATAGTTAATGGATTAAATAATTCAAAAGGCATTGATTAGGCCATTATGTGTGTTAACAAATTCAGTTTAGCCAAATCAATGCTTATGTGGAATGTTGAGAGTTGACTAAGGGGTGTTGTGTTGTGTAGATTGAGTGCCTATGGCATTACTCGTGAGCATTTATGCCCCTGGGAGCTTAGTGTAATTGGTAACCCGTAGTAGCAAGGGTTAAAGGTAACTAGAGTAACCCTTTTACTTGTTCGTTTGTGAAATTTTTTACAAGTATTTTTATATAACTACGTACATGTTGTGAACTGATAGAGTAGTAGCATTATGAAAGATTATGCATATGGGTGTATGAGTAGTAATTGAAATGAATTTAAGGTGACATGTGCATTGCCATACATCGCATCTGTAAGAATACCCTAGATTATGGTAGGCGAAAGCGGCCCTACCATAAGGAGGTCTAGGAAGTCCTGATAATCCAGAGAGTAGAGCTTGAGCTTGCTAGGATGGACCTTGGACAAGAATCATGATAATCTAGAGCATA